>NW_025726752.1:495000-507500 GCF_021461395.2 Schistocerca americana
CGGGTGCGGCTGAGGGCCAGCCCATGGTACAGGCCAGGCAGAAGTACGGTGGTGAGGGCGTGGAGGCGCTGTTGCGGCTTGAGCGGAGCTCGGGAGATGACGTCCAGCTGCTCCACCAGGTGGCGTCGTGGGTTGAAAACGCAGCGACCAGCGGTGGAGAATTGCAGTCCCAGGTACCGGAAGGTTTCACCCACACGTAGGGCGGGCACGGTGGCGTTGCCCGCTTTGAAGGTAACGTCGGCGTCGACCTTCACCTTCTTGTCGCGCCCAGACGCGACTAAGGCGAGGGTGAAACACTTCCGGGCGTTGATCTGCAGCCCCAGATGGGCGAGGGCTGCGACGGCTGCGTCGATGAGGGACTGCAATCCCCTCGCGGTCGATGCAAAAAGCAGGACGTCATCTGCGAAGGCCGCAGCGTTAACTCTGCGACCAAGGATCCGAGCTCCGATGTGGGAGGGAAGTTGACTCAAAACATAGTCCACCGCAAAATTGAAAAGGAGGGGGGAGAGGGGGTCACCCTGACGCACACCCCTAGCCGGCTGCAGGGGCACGCCCACGTCGGCGCCGCCCGCTATCACCGTCGTGCTACCCTCGTAACACCTTTCGACGTACTCAATAAAGCAATCCGGCAGGCCATGAGCCCTCAGCACGGGGCGGAGGGCGGCATGGTCCACCGAATCGAACGCTTTAGAGACGTCGATCGATGCCACAAAAACAGAGCGACAGGAGCGGACTGCGTCGGTGAGAGCAGTGTCCAAGATGAAGGTGTTTTCCAACATCCCATCCCGGGGGATGAATGCCCACTGACGTTCGTCCACAGCACATGCACGCATCAGGCGTGACGCGAGAACCTTGTGAAAGGTCCGCGCCAACACCGAGCAGACCGTAATGGGGCGAAAGTCAGCGGGGGATGTTGGTGCAGCCGTTTTGGGGAGAAGTGACGTCCGGGCGCGAAGCAGACGCTCGGGGAGGGCGCGGGCCAGGAGGAAGAGGTTCAAGAGTTTCACCAGGACTTCATGCGGCAGGCGCCGCAGCTCCGCTGGAGTCAGGCCGTCCGGCCCGGCTGCCGATCCCCTGGGCGGCAAGGCAGCAGCGACCTCCTCACGCGTGACCGGCCCCCATAGGCACTCAGGAGCGACAGGCTCCGAGTGCGGGAGAAGGCGGTCACGGATGAAGCCGGCGGTGGAGATCGGCTTCTTCGTGAAGAGGTCCGCCCAGAAGTCCAGCAGACCGGGGATGTCGGGTGGCGGCTGCAGCAGGGTGCCGTCCAGCAAGCCGCGCACGCAACGCGCACGCGACCTACGGAAGGCGTCCTGTGTCCGCGCGTATTCCCAGCGGCGCCGCTTGCGCTTCTGCAGCGGCGGGGCGGCAGGCGGCCGCTTGGATGGTTGGCGCGGCCGCTGTGTCCTGGTGATCGACCTCTCCCCCCTGGACCCGACCGACGCAAGGGCATCCGGGAGCATGCCCAGGATGACATCGGGCGGCGTGCCCCGCCCCAGACCAATGACTCGATCCAGGGCAGAGAAACGCTGGGCGGAAGCAGGTAGCCCCGCCAGATGCTCCCAGATGGCGGCGTCAGTCGGCCCCTCCGGCGGCGGCCCGGTGGTGTCGGCCGCGAAGTCCTCGGCTGCGTCAACGGGCGGCGCAGCGGCCTCGCCCGCGTCAGGCAGCGAGCTCGCTGCTCCACGGCGGGACGCCGGCTCTTCACCCCGACCGATCTCAAGTGCCTCCATGAATTGGCGGACAAGCTGCTTGTGGGCAGCTTGCCGCCGTCGGCACTTGATTGCCTCAAGCGTTCGGTCGGGGAACATCCTGGTAAGTTCTTGATTTACAAAGAAGAACCGGGCGTCCCTCTCCAGGAACAGTTCGGCCTCTGCCTTGGCGAGCGACAGGACTTCCTCCTCCGTCCACCTCGCGCGATGCCTCTCCGTCACGATCTCAGCGTTGGCGGCCGCAGGGTGTTGGCGGCGGCGATGGACCCCGAGACCGTTCTTCGTGGTAAAAGTGCGGTGGCACTCACTGCAAGCAAAGGGAGCTACACAAACTATCGCATTTTCGTTACGGCCGGTTGGCCGGATAGGTGCTGGGGTAGCTGGGGTGGCACCTTCAGCGGAAGGGCCACCATCTCTTGTTTCTTGTCGGCTGCCCCCAACTATAAAGGGATAATGCGAGGGGGGGCTGGTAACCCCCCCAAGCCCCTGGTGCGGTCTTCCACTCTGCAAAAATCAGCGGGCCCACGAGAAGGGGAGAAGACCGCAGGAGAGGAGAGGCTAAGAGGGCTAGGCCCATGTATTGCGCATCACTCTCCCTGTAACTATAACCCAAGGAAGGCACCTCGCAGCAGCAGCACGACTACATCAAGACCGCACTTCGAAAAGCCAAGTCCGGATGCAGCCACACCGCCGCCACTTGGCCACCTTAAGAGAGTCATAGTTACTCCCGCCGTTTACCCGCGCTTGCTTGAATTTCTTCACGTTGACATTCAGAGAGCACTGGGCAGAAATCACATTGCGTCAACACCCGCTAGGGCCATCGCAATGCTTTGTTTTAATTAGACAGTCGGATTCCCCCAGTCCGTGCCAGTTCTGAGTTGATCGTTGAATGGCGGCCGAAGAGAATCCGCGCACCCGCGCGCCCCCGGAGGAGCACGCTAAGGCGGACGCGGCCTCGCAGCAAGGAAGATCCGTGGGAGGCCAAGGCACGGGACCGAGCTCGGATCCTGCACGCAGGTTGAAGCACCGGGGCGCGAACGCCGCGCAGGCGCGCGCATCCTGCACCGCCGGCCAGCACGAGGCCAACCAACGGCGAGAGCAGACCACGCCCGCGCTAAACGCCCGCACTTACCGGCACCCCTACGGCACTCACCTCGCCCAGGCCCGGCACGTTAGCGCTGACCCACTTCCCGACCAAGCCCGACACGCCCCGATCCTCAGAGCCAATCCTTATCCCGAAGTTACGGATCCAATTTGCCGACTTCCCTTACCTACATTATTCTATCGACTAGAGGCTCTTCACCTTGGAGACCTGCTGCGGATATGGGTACGAACCGGCGCGACACCTCCACGTGGCCCTCTCCCGGATTTTCAAGGTCCGAGGGGAAGATCGGGACACCGCCGCAACTGCGGTGCTCTTCGCGTTCCAAACCCTATCTCCCTGCTAGAGGATTCCAGGGAACTCGAACGCTCATGCAGAAAAGAAAACTCTTCCCCGATCTCCCGACGGCGTCTCCGGGTCCTTTTGGGTTACCCCGACGAGCATCTCTAAAAGAGGGGCCCGACTTGTATCGGTTCCGCTGCCGGGTTCCGGAATAGGAACCGGATTCCCTTTCGCCCAACGGGGGCCAGCACAAAGTGCATCATGCTATGACGGCCCCCATCAACATCGGATTTCTCCTAGGGCTTAGGATCGACTGACTCGTGTGCAACGGCTGTTCACACGAAACCCTTCTCCGCGTCAGCCCTCCAGGGCCTCGCTGGAGTATTTGCTACTACCACCAAGATCTGCACCGACGGCGGCTCCAGGCAGGCTCACGCCCAGACCCTTCTGCGCCCACCGCCGCGACCCTCCTACTCGTCAGGGCTTCGCGGCCGGCCGCAAGGACCGGCCATGACTGCCAGACTGACGGCCGAGTATAGGCACGACGCTTCAGCGCCATCCATTTTCAGGGCTAGTTGCTTCGGCAGGTGAGTTGTTACACACTCCTTAGCGGATTCCGACTTCCATGGCCACCGTCCTGCTGTCTTAAGCAACCAACGCCTTTCATGGTTTCCCATGAGCGTCGATTCGGGCGCCTTAACTCGGCGTTTGGTTCATCCCACAGCGCCAGTTCTGCTTACCAAAAGTGGCCCACTTGGCACTCCGATCCGAGTCGTTTGCTCGCGGCTTCAGCATATCAAGCAAGCCGGAGATCTCACCCATTTAAAGTTTGAGAATAGGTTGAGGTCGTTTCGGCCCCAAGGCCTCTAATCATTCGCTTTACCGGATGAGACTCGTACGAGCACCAGCTATCCTGAGGGAAACTTCGGAGGGAACCAGCTACTAGATGGTTCGATTAGTCTTTCGCCCCTATACCCAGCTCCGACGATCGATTTGCACGTCAGAATCGCTACGGACCTCCATCAGGGTTTCCCCTGACTTCGTCCTGGCCAGGCATAGTTCACCATCTTTCGGGTCCCAACGTGTACGCTCTAGGTGCGCCTCACCTCGCAATGAGGACGAGACGCCCCGGGAGTGCGGAGGCCGCCGCCCCGTGAAGGGCGGGGAAGCCCCATCCTCCCTCGGCCCGCGCAAGGCGAGACCTTCACTTTCATTACGCCTTTAGGTTTCGTACAGCCCAATGACTCGCGCACATGTTAGACTCCTTGGTCCGTGTTTCAAGACGGGTCGTGAAATTGTCCAAAGCTGAAGCGCCGCTGACGGGAGCGATTATTCCGCCCGAGAGCATCCCGAGCCAACAGCGGCGCGGGTCCGGGGCCGGGCCAGGTAGGTCCGTCATCCGGGAAGAACCGCGCGCGCTTGCCGGGAGCCCGAGCGCCCAAAGGGGCGAATCGACTCCTCCAGATATACCGCCGGGCAGCCAGCCAGGACACCGGGGCTCTGCCCAACAGACGCGAACCGAGGCCCGCGGAAGGACAGGCTGCGCACCCGGGCCGTAGGCCGGCACCCAGCGGGTCGCGACGTCCTACTAGGGGAGAAGTGCGGCCCACCGCACACCGGAACGGCCCCACCCCGCGGCGAGTGGAAAGGCAACCGGACACGACCCCGCCGCGGATTGCTCCGCGCGGGCGGCCGGCCCCATCTGCCGAGGGCGGAGGCCTGTGGCCGGATGGGCGTGAATCTCACCCGTTCGACCTTTCGGACTTCTCACGTTTACCCCAGAACGGTTTCACGTACTTTTGAACTCTCTCTTCAAAGTTCTTTTCAACTTTCCCTCACGGTACTTGTTCGCTATCGGTCTCGTGGTCATATTTAGTCTCAGATGGAGTTTACCACCCACTTGGAGCTGCACTCTCAAGCAACCCGACTCGAAGGAGAGGTCCCGCCGACGCTCGCACCGGCCGCTACGGGCCTGGCACCCTCTACGGGCCGTGGCCTCATTCAAGTTGGACTTGGGCTCGGCGCGAGGCGTCGGGGTAGTGGACCCTCCCAAACACCACATGCCACGACAGGCGGCAGCCTGCGGGGTTCGGTGCTGGACTCTTCCCTGTTCGCTCGCCGCTACTGGGGGAATCCTTGTTAGTTTCTTTTCCTCCGCTTAGTAATATGCTTAAATTCAGCGGGTAGTCTCGCCTGCTCTGAGGTCGTTGTACGAGGTGTCGCACGCCACACCGCCAGCCGGCTGTGCACGCTACCGAGTAAGTACCGGTATGCGAACCGCCAGGCGACGGGCGCGCATCGCACGTTTCAGGAGGCGCGGCCGGCCCCACAGGCGGCCGCGACGCTCCCAGGTCTGCGAAGCGGGGCAAACGCCGCGCGCTTCAGTATACGTAGCCGACCCTCAGCCAGACGTGGCCCGGGAACGGAATCCATGGACCGCAATGTGCGTTCGAAACGTCGATGTTCATGTGTCCTGCAGTTCACATGTCGACGCGCAATTTGCTGCGTTCTTCATCGACCCACGAGCCGAGTGATCCACCGTCCTGGGTGATCTTTTCTTAGTTTCCACTGTCTCTTTCAAGACAGTTGCATAGGCGGGACGTAGGCGTGTGGCGGCCCCTGTTCAAGCGTTCTGTGTCCAACGGCCTCACGGCCGATGGGCGTCGTACGGCTCCACACCGGAGCGGACAGGCAGTCGGGCGAAAGTCATTCAAAACCGGCGCCAGGCGCCAGGTGCCGCAGGCCAGCCGCTCCAGCGCTTCAGCGCTCGTACCACACAACATTGGCGTTAGTTTTGAGAAGCACGCGTGGTTCCGCACGCGGCGCACGGCTACTGCGAGCCGTACAGGTAGCGTGTTGCGCGACACGACACGCACATCGAACGACATGCAGTCTAGTCGGTAATGATCCTTCCGCAGGTTCACCTACGGAAACCTTGTTACGACTTTTACTTCCTCTAAATGATCAAGTTTGGTCATCTTTCCGGTAGCATCGGCAACGACAGAGTCAATGCCGCGTACCAGTCCGAAGACCTCACTAAATCATTCAATCGGTAGTAGCGACGGGCGGTGTGTACAAAGGGCAGGGACGTAATCAACGCGAGCTTATGACTCGCGCTTACTGGGAATTCCTCGTTCATGGGGAACAATTGCAAGCCCCAATCCCTAGCACGAAGGAGGTTCAGCGGGTTACCCCGACCTTTCGGCCTAGGAAGACACGCTGATTCCTTCAGTGTAGCGCGCGTGCGGCCCAGAACATCTAAGGGCATCACAGACCTGTTATTGCTCAATCTCGTGCGGCTAGAAGCCGCCTGTCCCTCTAAGAAGAAAAGTAATCGCTGACAGCACGAAGGATGTCACGCGACTAGTTAGCAGGCTAGAGTCTCGTTCGTTATCGGAATTAACCAGACAAATCGCTCCACCAACTAAGAACGGCCATGCACCACCACCCACCGAATCAAGAAAGAGCTATCAATCTGTCAATCCTTCCGGTGTCCGGGCCTGGTGAGGTTTCCCGTGTTGAGTCAAATTAAGCCGCAGGCTCCACTCCTGGTGGTGCCCTTCCGTCAATTCCTTTAAGTTTCAGCTTTGCAACCATACTTCCCCCGGAACCCAAAAGCTTTGGTTTCCCGGAGGCTGCCCGCCGAGTCATCGGAGGAACTGCGGCGGATCGCTGGCTGGCATCGTTTATGGTTAGAACTAGGGCGGTATCTGATCGCCTTCGAACCTCTAACTTTCGTTCTTGATTAATGAAAACATACTTGGCAAATGCTTTCGCTTCTGTTCGTCTTGCGACGATCCAAGAATTTCACCTCTAACGTCGCAATACGAATGCCCCCGCCTGTCCCTATTAATCATTACCTCGGGTTCCGAAAACCAACAAAATAGAACCGAGGTCCTATTCCATTATTCCATGCACACAGTATTCAGGCGGGCTTGCCTGCTTTAAGCACTCTAATTTGTTCAAAGTAAACGTGCCGGCCCACCGAGACACTCACTCAAGAGCACCCTGGTAGGATTGCAACGGGGTCCGCCTCGGGACGCACGAGCACGCACGAGGCGCGTCGCACGCCTTCGGCTCGCCCCACCGGCAGGACGTCCCACGATACATGCCAGTTAAACACCGACGGGCGGTGAACCAACAGCGTGGGACACAAATCCAACTACGAGCTTTTTAACCGCAACAACTTTAATATACGCTATTGGAGCTGGAATTACCGCGGCTGCTGGCACCAGACTTGCCCTCCAATAGATACTCGTTAAAGGATTTAAAGTGTACTCATTCCGATTACGGGGCCTCGGATGAGTCCCGTATCGTTATTTTTCGTCACTACCTCCCCGTGCCGGGAGTGGGTAATTTGCGCGCCTGCTGCCTTCCTTGGATGTGGTAGCCGTTTCTCAGGCTCCCTCTCCGGAATCGAACCCTGATTCCCCGTTACCCGTTACAACCATGGTAGGCGCAGAACCTACCATCGACAGTTGATAAGGCAGACATTTGAAAGATGCGTCGCCGGTACGAGGACCGTGCGATCAGCCCAAAGTTATTCAGAGTCACCAAGGCAAACGGACCGGACGAGCCGACCGATTGGTTTTGATCTAATAAAAGCGTCCCTTCCATCTCTGGTCGGGACTCTGTTTGCATGTATTAGCTCTAGAATTACCACAGTTATCCAAGTAACGTGGGTACGATCTAAGGAACCATAACTGATTTAATGAGCCATTCGCGGTTTCACCTTAATGCGGCTTGTACTGAGACATGCATGGCTTAATCTTTGAGACAAGCATATGACTACTGGCAGGATCAACCAGGGAGCTGCGTCAACTAGAGCTGAGCAGCCGGCCGCCCGGGAGTGTGTCCCGGGGGCCCGCGCGAACACGCAAGCGTCCGCTCAATTATTCTGCAAACAGGAGGAGGCTGAGCTCCCCTGCACAATACACCTCGAAACCCTCTCAGGTCCCGGCGGCGCGCAGCGCCGTCCTAAGTACTTGGTCGGGTTCGAGAGAGGCGCAATCGCCCGGAGTTTGGCGAGTAGACGCTTTAGGTGCGACCACCCGTGCTCCCAACTGAGCTTGCCGCTGCCGACAGAGGCCCGGGAGCGTGCTGTCGTGGCATTGCCGGCGGGAGACAACACGCGCCACCTACGGTGACCGGCAGCTCCAACGCCAGCGCCACAGAAGGACAAAAGCCCCACTTGGGTGCCGAAGCGAACTCTCCCAGCACAGCGCACGCGCCAACACGTCCGCACAGCTGCGATACAAACCACCTGCGAGAACCGCAGAGGCGACCGAGCAGCAGACGGCGTCGCGGCGCCGAGCGCCGGGCGGCGGCGCATCCTCAGCGCACACAGTCCTCAATCGGACCAGCACACTGCAGATGTCCACCGCGCTTCGCACCGGGCCCGCGAGGACCTACTTTGGCCGCACGGCGCCGCGTGCAGGGTGCGCCGGCGCGCAGCTGCGCCGCCTGCCGCCTCCGTCGGCCGGCGCGCCTGCCACTGGCCGCCCCCACCAGCCGGCTGTAGCGCGTGCGCCCACGCACCGCGCGGCCAGCACGCCGGGAGGCCCCCCCTCACCGGCCGGGGACGGTCCCACCCAGCCACCGCCGCGTATCGCTTCACACCCAGATGCCATTCACGTTCGTGGGCATGGTGGGTATCGCTGGAACAACCGGTTGGTAGCTCAACCGATCGTCGCCATCACTGATTCACCTCTAGCGAGAACAACCGCACCACAACGGTTTACCAGTTGTTCATTTGCATAACGTCACCAGCAAACGTAGGCGTCCATCGCCATTTGCAAATTCAACGATTGTTGCATGCCTGTGTCAGGTGTCACGACACACTATGTCTGCCCACATACACGCAACAACATGTGCACGCTTCGCGAACACGTGGAAGGTGGCCCCCGTACGTATGCGATGTCCATTGCGCGAACGACTGTCAACCGGCCTCTGTCGCATGTCGCAGATGTGGAACGCAGTGCACCATGCTATCACGGTGTGTGAGAAGAGACGACTACGTCTGACAACACGCGCCACTACATCAACAGACGGCTCATGCTGATCGCCATCCAGGGCATACCACACTGCAATCCAGCTCTTATAGGGAGACGACACGTAGCTGAGTGCACAACATTTGGACCGCATGGTTCGCCGTTGTTGGCGCAGTCGTTGTACGGTCACATGTACCACGATGTATCATTCAGTACATGAGGACCAATGTGCAGTACAGTGTGTGATTTGGACGTACAACATCAGCGGACAGTTGACACAGGCCGTACCACAGCGTAGGCTAAGTGCTTCGCACATGCGAATGCCAATGAACAACTGCAAATGCCAATGAACAACTGCAAAGGGCATTGAGCATGTACGTCCTGCTGCCATCCACATTACAGTGTATAGCTGCAAGGTGTTTAACATGAAGCGATACACTGGGGACCGGGCAGTGCGAGTAGCAAACTATATTGCGGGGGTTGCAGTTAGGCAACACTACACTAATTTAACGCGTCGTATGACAATTACAGAGCAGGTTAAGGCCCAACGTGTGTTGGGTTAAGGCCCAACGTGTGTTGGGTTAAGGCCCAACGTGTGTTGGGTTAAGGCCCAACGTGTGTTGGGTTAAGGCCCAACGTGTGTTGGGTTAAGGCCCAACGTGTGTTGGGTTAAGGCCCAACGTGTGTTGGGTTAAGGCCCAACGTGTGTTGGGTTAAGGCCCAACGTGTGTTGGGTTACGTTAAGGGGCAATGTGGGTTACGTTAAGGGGCAATGTGGGTTACGTTAAGGGGCAATGTGGGTTACGTTACGGCGCAATATAGGTTACGTTACGGCGCAATATAGGTTACGTTAAGGCGCAATATCGGTTACGTTAAGGCGCAATACAGGTTACGTTAAGGCGCAATACAGGTTACGTTAAGGCGCAATACAGGTTACGTTAAGGCGCAATACAGGTTACGTTAAGGCGCAATACAGGTTACGTTAAGGCGCAATGCAGGTTACGTTAAGGCGCAATGCAGGTTACGTTAAGGCGCAATACAGGTTACGTTAAGGCGCAATACAGGTTACGTTAAGGCGCAATACAGGTTACGTTAAGGCGCAATACAGGTTACGTTAAGGCGCAATACAGGTTACGTTAAGGCGCAATACAGGTTACGTTAAGGCGCAATACAGGTTACGTTAAGGCGCAATACAGGTTACGTTAAGGCGCAATACAGGTTACGTTAAGGCGCAATACAGGTTACGTTAAGGCGCAATACAGGTTACGTTAAGGCGCAATACAGGTTACGTTAAGGCGCAATACAGGTTACGTTAAGGCGCAATACAGGTTACGTTAAGGCGCAATACAGGTTACGTTAAGGCGCAATACAGGTTACGTTAAGGCGCAATACAGGTTACGTTAAGGCGCAATACAGGTTAGGTTAAGGCGCAATACAGGTTAGGTTAAGGCGCAATACAGGTTAGGTTAAGGTACGACATAGGTTAGGTTAAGGTACGACATAGGTTAGGTTAAGGTACGACATAGGTTAGGTTAAGGTACGACATAGGTTAGGTTAAGGTACGACATAGGTTAGGTTAAGGTACGACATAGGTTAGGTTAAGGTACGACATAGGTTAGGTTAAGGTACGACATAGGTTAGGTTAAGGTACGACATAGGTTAGGTTAAGGTACGACATAGGTTAGGTTAAGGTACGACATAGGTTAGGTTAAGGTACGACATAGGTTAGGTTAAGGTACGACATAGGTTAGGTTAAGGTACGACATAGGTTAGGTTAAGGTACGACATAGGTTAGGTTAAGGTACGACATAGGTTAGGTTAAGGTACGACATAGGTTAGGTTAAGGTACGACATAGGTTAGGTTAAGGTACGACATAGGTTAGGTTAAGGTACGACATAGGTTAGGTTAAGGTACGACATAGGTTAGGTTAAGGTACGACATAGGTTAGGTTAAGGTACGACATAGGTTAGGTTAAGGTACGACATAGGTTAGGTTAAGGTACGACATAGGTTAGGTTAAGGTACGACATAGGTTAGGTTAAGGTACGACATAGGTTAGGTTAAGGTACGACATAGGTTAGGTTACGGTACGACATAGGTTAGGTTACGGTACGACATAGGTTAGGTTACGGTACGACATAGGTTAGGTTACGGTACGACATAGGTTAGGTTACGGTACGACATAGGTTAGGTTACGGTACGACATAGGTTAGGTTACGGTACGACATAGGTTAGGTTACGGTACGACATAGGTTAGGTTACGGTACGATATAGGTTAGGTTACGGTACGATATAGGTTAGGTTAAGGTACACATTGTTGTAAGGAAAGGTTTAATGGGGGGCGGGGCGGGGCGGCCGGTTTGTTGATTGTGATTATAGTAAGTGGATGCCTGCGGCATCATCTGATTTGCCACGTCAGGATGCACCTTTGGCTCATGACAGGCGGCGCTCTCATTCCATGCTTGTGGCAGACCTGTGTCTTTCATTCCTGCCATTGTTTGTGTGCTGTGAGAGGAGGCAGTATTGTGATGTTGGGTGCACCCCTGTGTAGGACATGTGTGGGTGTTGGTGGCTTGGCTGAGCAATGGTGGTTGTCGGGTGGGTGGGATATTCTGTTTTCTGAGTGGACCTCCCAGTCTGGTTATGACAGTGTGGATTGTCTAATGTGGCGGAGAGGATGCACTGGGTGTTGTTCCATGCTGGTGCTTACATATTGTCTGTGTGCGTGTTACAGGCAGAGAGTAGTGCGTGATAAGGGTGTGTGGCTGACGTGTGGTTGTGATTGTGAGCAGAGTCTTTCAGCATGTATACGGACAGTTGTATACATTATCTGTATTCTGATGGCTCTATCTATTACTAATCAGCGCCGTGTATACGTTTAATCCGGTTCCAGTCGAAACTGTTGTATCTCTGTACATTAGTGACACGGCGAGCCCGCTATGTAGTTACTCGTCTCGGCAGCTTCCACCGGTGTATGGCAAATGATTATAAGGAATCAGTCTAGTCGTCAATACCGATGGTGTGACGTCACATGTCTGGGGTGGGGGACGCTGCGCCCTTCCGGTGGGTCATGGCCTAGAAAGACTCTTCCCACGCAGGGGGGCGTGGACTGTCATTGACTCTTCCAGGTAATATACTTGCCGTACGTTCTTGCGACTGCGAGTGCAACGCTCACCGGTACCGACATGGATGGAGCGCCTCCTAGCTGACCGCTCAGCATCGGCATTCGTACAGAGAGCAACGCGGTCGCGTCTCTAGCTCGTAACTGGTACAGCCCGCAGCTCATGTATAGGGACAGCGGGAATGTCGCATATTGGAGATAACTCTTCATGAAACGCATGTTATAGGGGTGGATTGCACATTGCGACTGCGGGAAAAGTCCGCCGTTCATCCGCTGGAGTTGCGAGTTGGGCG
>NW_025726752.1:512500-520000 GCF_021461395.2 Schistocerca americana
CTACGGGCCTGGCACCCTCTACGGGCCGTGGCCTCATTCAAGTTGGACTTGGGCTCGGCGCGAGGCGTCGGGGTAGTGGACCCTCCCAAACACCACATGCCACGACAGGCGGCAGCCTGCGGGGTTCGGTGCTGGACTCTTCCCTGTTCGCTCGCCGCTACTGGGGGAATCCTTGTTAGTTTCTTTTCCTCCGCTTAGTAATATGCTTAAATTCAGCGGGTAGTCTCGCCTGCTCTGAGGTCGTTGTACGAGGTGTCGCACGCCACACCGCCAGCCGGCTGTGCACGCTACCGAGTAAGTACCGGTATGCGAACCGCCAGGCGACGGGCGCGCATCGCACGTTTCAGGAGGCGCGGCCGGCCCCACAGGCGGCCGCGACGCTCCCAGGTCTGCGAAGCGGGGCAAACGCCGCGCGCTTCAGTATACGTAGCCGACCCTCAGCCAGACGTGGCCCGGGAACGGAATCCATGGACCGCAATGTGCGTTCGAAACGTCGATGTTCATGTGTCCTGCAGTTCACATGTCGACGCGCAATTTGCTGCGTTCTTCATCGACCCACGAGCCGAGTGATCCACCGTCCTGGGTGATCTTTTCTTAGTTTCCACTGTCTCTTTCAAGACAGTTGCATAGGCGGGACGTAGGCGTGTGGCGGCCCCTGTTCAAGCGTTCTGTGTCCAACGGCCTCACGGCCGATGGGCGTCGTACGGCTCCACACCGGAGCGGACAGGCAGTCGGGCGAAAGTCATTCAAAACCGGCGCCAGGCGCCAGGTGCCGCAGGCCAGCCGCTCCAGCGCTTCAGCGCTCGTACCACACAACATTGGCGTTAGTTTTGAGAAGCACGCGTGGTTCCGCACGCGGCGCACGGCTACTGCGAGCCGTACAGGTAGCGTGTTGCGCGACACGACACGCACATCGAACGACATGCAGTCTAGTCGGTAATGATCCTTCCGCAGGTTCACCTACGGAAACCTTGTTACGACTTTTACTTCCTCTAAATGATCAAGTTTGGTCATCTTTCCGGTAGCATCGGCAACGACAGAGTCAATGCCGCGTACCAGTCCGAAGACCTCACTAAATCATTCAATCGGTAGTAGCGACGGGCGGTGTGTACAAAGGGCAGGGACGTAATCAACGCGAGCTTATGACTCGCGCTTACTGGGAATTCCTCGTTCATGGGGAACAATTGCAAGCCCCAATCCCTAGCACGAAGGAGGTTCAGCGGGTTACCCCGACCTTTCGGCCTAGGAAGACACGCTGATTCCTTCAGTGTAGCGCGCGTGCGGCCCAGAACATCTAAGGGCATCACAGACCTGTTATTGCTCAATCTCGTGCGGCTAGAAGCCGCCTGTCCCTCTAAGAAGAAAAGTAATCGCTGACAGCACGAAGGATGTCACGCGACTAGTTAGCAGGCTAGAGTCTCGTTCGTTATCGGAATTAACCAGACAAATCGCTCCACCAACTAAGAACGGCCATGCACCACCACCCACCGAATCAAGAAAGAGCTATCAATCTGTCAATCCTTCCGGTGTCCGGGCCTGGTGAGGTTTCCCGTGTTGAGTCAAATTAAGCCGCAGGCTCCACTCCTGGTGGTGCCCTTCCGTCAATTCCTTTAAGTTTCAGCTTTGCAACCATACTTCCCCCGGAACCCAAAAGCATTGGTTTCCCGGAGGCTGCCCGCCGAGTCATCGGAGGAACTGCGGCGGATCGCTGGCTGGCATCGTTTATGGTTAGAACTAGGGCGGTATCTGATCGCCTTCGAACCTCTAACTTTCGTTCTTGATTAATGAAAACATACTTGGCAAATGCTTTCGCTTCTGTTCGTCTTGCGACGATCCAAGAATTTCACCTCTAACGTCGCAATACGAATGCCCCCGCCTGTCCCTATTAATCATTACCTCGGGTTCCGAAAACCAACAAAATAGAACCGAGGTCCTATTCCATTATTCCATGCACACAGTATTCAGGCGGGCTTGCCTGCTTTAAGCACTCTAATTTGTTCAAAGTAAACGTGCCGGCCCACCGAGACACTCACTCAAGAGCACCCTGGTAGGATTGCAACGGGGTCCGCCTCGGGACGCACGAGCACGCACGAGGCGCGTCGCACGCCTTCGGCTCGCCCCACCGGCAGGACGTCCCACGATACATGCCAGTTAAACACCGACGGGCGGTGAACCAACAGCGTGGGACACAAATCCAACTACGAGCTTTTTAACCGCAACAACTTTAATATACGCTATTGGAGCTGGAATTACCGCGGCTGCTGGCACCAGACTTGCCCTCCAATAGATACTCGTTAAAGGATTTAAAGTGTACTCATTCCGATTACGGGGCCTCGGATGAGTCCCGTATCGTTATTTTTCGTCACTACCTCCCCGTGCCGGGAGTGGGTAATTTGCGCGCCTGCTGCCTTCCTTGGATGTGGTAGCCGTTTCTCAGGCTCCCTCTCCGGAATCGAACCCTGATTCCCCGTTACCCGTTACAACCATGGTAGGCGCAGAACCTACCATCGACAGTTGATAAGGCAGACATTTGAAAGATGCGTCGCCGGTACGAGGACCGTGCGATCAGCCCAAAGTTATTCAGAGTCACCAAGGCAAACGGACCGGACGAGCCGACCGATTGGTTTTGATCTAATAAAAGCGTCCCTTCCATCTCTGGTCGGGACTCTGTTTGCATGTATTAGCTCTAGAATTACCACAGTTATCCAAGTAACGTGGGTACGATCTAAGGAACCATAACTGATTTAATGAGCCATTCGCGGTTTCACCTTAATGCGGCTTGTACTGAGACATGCATGGCTTAATCTTTGAGACAAGCATATGACTACTGGCAGGATCAACCAGGGAGCTGCGTCAACTAGAGCTGAGCAGCCGGCCGCCCGGGAGTGTGTCCCGGGGGCCCGCGCGAACACGCAAGCGTCCGCTCAATTATTCTGCAAACAGGAGGAGGCTGAGCTCCCCTGCACAATACACCTCGAAACCCTCTCAGGTCCCGGCGGCGCGCAGCGCCGTCCTAAGTACTTGGTCGGGTTCGAGAGAGGCGCAATCGCCCGGAGTTTGGCGAGTAGACGCTTTAGGTGCGACCACCCGTGCTCCCAACTGAGCTTGCCGCTGCCGACAGAGGCCCGGGAGCGTGCTGTCGTGGCATTGCCGGCGGGAGACAACACGCGCCACCTACGGTGACCGGCAGCTCCAACGCCAGCGCCACAGAAGGACAAAAGCCCCACTTGGGTGCCGAAGCGAACTCTCCCAGCACAGCGCACGCGCCAACACGTCCGCACAGCTGCGATACAAACCACCTGCGAGAACCGCAGAGGCGACCGAGCAGCAGACGGCGTCGCGGCGCCGAGCGCCGGGCGGCGGCGCATCCTCAGCGCACACAGTCCTCAATCGGACCAGCACACTGCAGATGTCCACCGCGCTTCGCACCGGGCCCGCGAGGACCTACTTTGGCCGCACGGCGCCGCGTGCAGGGTGCGCCGGCGCGCAGCTGCGCCGCCTGCCGCCTCCGTCGGCCGGCGCGCCTGCCACTGGCCGCCCCCACCAGCCGGCTGTAGCGCGTGCGCCCACGCACCGCGCGGCCAGCACGCCGGGAGGCCCCCCCTCACCGGCCGGGGACGGTCCCACCCAGCCACCGCCGCGTATCGCTTCACACCCAGATGCCATTCACGTTCGTGGGCATGGTGGGTATCGCTGGAACAACCGGTTGGTAGCTCAACCGATCGTCGCCATCACTGATTCACCTCTAGCGAGAACAACCGCACCACAACGGTTTACCAGTTGTTCATTTGCATAACGTCACCAGCAAACGTAGGCGTCCATCGCCATTTGCAAATTCAACGATTGTTGCATGCCTGTGTCAGGTGTCACGACACACTATGTCTGCCCACATACACGCAACAACATGTGCACGCTTCGCGAACACGTGGAAGGTGGCCCCCGTACGTATGCGATGTCCATTGCGGGAACGACTGTCAACCGGCCTCTGTCGCATGTCGCAGATGTGGAACGCAGTGCACCATGCTATCACGGTGTGTGAGAAGAGACGACTACGTCTGACAACACGCGCCACTACATCAACAGACGGCTCATGCTGATCGCCATCCAGGGCATACCACACTGCAATCCAGCTCTTATAGGGAGACGACACGTAGCTGAGTGCACAACATTTGGACCGCATGGTTCGCCGTTGTTGGCGCAGTCGTTGTACGGTCACATGTACCACGATGTATCATTCAGTACATGAGGACCAATGTGCAGTACAGTGTGTGATTTGGACGTACAACATCAGCGGACAGTTGACACAGGCCGTACCACAGCGTAGGCTAAGTGCTTCGCACATGCGAATGCCAATGAACAACTGCAAATGCCAATGAACAACTGCAAAGGGCATTGAGCATGTACGTCCTGCTGCCATCCACATTACAGTGTATAGCTGCAAGGTGTTTAACATGAAGCGATACACTGGGGACCGGGCAGTGCGAGTAGCAAACTATATTGCGGGGGTTGCAGTTAGGCAACACTACACTAATTTAACGCGTCGTATGACAATTACAGAGCAGGTTAAGGCCCAACGTGTGTTGGGTTAAGGCCCAACGTGTGTTGGGTTAAGGCCCAACGTGTGTTGGGTTAAGGCCCAACGTGTGTTGGGTTAAGGCCCAACGTGTGTTGGGTTAAGGCCCAACGTGTGTTGGGTTAAGGCCCAACGTGTGTTGGGTTAAGGCCCAACGTGTGTTGGGTTAAGGCCCAACGTGTGTTGGGTTAAGGCCCAACGTGTGTTGGGTTAAGGCCCAACGTGTGTTGGGTTACGTTAAGGGGCAATGTGGGTTACGTTAAGGGGCAATGTGGGTTACGTTAAGGGGCAATGTGGGTTACGTTACGGCGCAATATAGGTTACGTTACGGCGCAATATAGGTTACGTTAAGGCGCAATATCGGTTACGTTAAGGCGCAATACAGGTTACGTTAAGGCGCAATACAGGTTACGTTAAGGCGCAATACAGGTTACGTTAAGGCGCAATACAGGTTACGTTAAGGCGCAATACAGGTTACGTTAAGGCGCAATGCAGGTTACGTTAAGGCGCAATGCAGGTTACGTTAAGGCGCAATACAGGTTACGTTAAGGCGCAATACAGGTTACGTTAAGGCGCAATACAGGTTACGTTAAGGCGCAATACAGGTTACGTTAAGGCGCAATACAGGTTACGTTAAGGCGCAATACAGGTTACGTTAAGGCGCAATACAGGTTACGTTAAGGCGCAATACAGGTTACGTTAAGGCGCAATACAGGTTACGTTAAGGCGCAATACAGGTTACGTTAAGGCGCAATACAGGTTACGTTAAGGCGCAATACAGGTTACGTTAAGGCGCAATACAGGTTACGTTAAGGCGCAATACAGGTTACGTTAAGGCGCAATACAGGTTACGTTAAGGCGCAATACAGGTTACGTTAAGGCGCAATACAGGTTACGTTAAGGCGCAATACAGGTTACGTTAAGGCGCAATACAGGTTAGGTTAAGGTACGACATAGGTTAGGTTAAGGTACGACATAGGTTAGGTTAAGGTACGACATAGGTTAGGTTAAGGTACGACATAGGTTAGGTTAAGGTACGACATAGGTTAGGTTAAGGTACGACATAGGTTAGGTTAAGGTACGACATAGGTTAGGTTAAGGTACGACATAGGTTAGGTTAAGGTACGACATAGGTTAGGTTAAGGTACGACATAGGTTAGGTTAAGGTACGACATAGGTTAGGTTAAGGTACGACATAGGTTAGGTTAAGGTACGACATAGGTTAGGTTAAGGTACGACATAGGTTAGGTTAAGGTACGACATAGGTTAGGTTAAGGTACGACATAGGTTAGGTTAAGGTACGACATAGGTTAGGTTAAGGTACGACATAGGTTAGGTTAAGGTACGACATAGGTTAGGTTAAGGTACGACATAGGTTAGGTTAAGGTACGACATAGGTTAGGTTAAGGTACGACATAGGTTAGGTTAAGGTACGACATAGGTTAGGTTAAGGTACGACATAGGTTAGGTTAAGGTACGACATAGGTTAGGTTAAGGTACGACATAGGTTAGGTTAAGGTACGACATAGGTTAGGTTAAGGTACGACATAGGTTAGGTTAAGGTACGACATAGGTTAGGTTAAGGTACGACATAGGTTAGGTTACGGTACGACATAGGTTAGGTTACGGTACGACATAGGTTAGGTTACGGTACGACATAGGTTAGGTTACGGTACGACATAGGTTAGGTTACGGTACGACATAGGTTAGGTTACGGTACGACATAGGTTAGGTTACGGTACGACATAGGTTAGGTTACGGTACGATATAGGTTAGGTTACGGTACGATATAGGTTAGGTTAAGGTACACATTGTTGTAAGGAAAGGTTTAATGGGGGGCGGGGCGGGGCGGCCGGTTTGTTGATTGTGATTATAGTAAGTGGATGCCTGCGGCATCATCTGATTTGCCACGTCAGGATGCACCTTTGGCTCATGACAGGCGGCGCTCTCATTCCATGCTTGTGGCAGACCTGTGTCTTTCATTCCTGCCATTGTTTGTGTGCTGTGAGAGGAGGCAGTATTGTGATGTTGGGTGCACCCCTGTGTAGGACATGTGTGGGTGTTGGTGGCTTGGCTGAGCAATGGTGGTTGTCGGGTGGGTGGGATATTCTGTTTTCTGAGTGGACCTCCCAGTCTGGTTATGACAGTGTGGATTGTCTAATGTGGCGGAGAGGATGCACTGGGTGTTGTTCCATGCTGGTGCTTACATATTGTCTGTGTGCGTGTTACAGGCAGAGAGTAGTGCGTGATAAGGGTGTGTGGCTGACGTGTGGTTGTGATTGTGAGCAGAGTCTTTCAGCATGTATACGGACAGTTGTATACATTATCTGTATTCTGATGGCTCTATCTATTACTAATCAGCGCCGTGTATACGTTTAATCCGGTTCCAGTCGAAACTGTTGTATCTCTGTACATTAGTGACACGGCGAGCCCGCTATGTAGTTACTCGTCTCGGCAGCTTCCACCGGTGTATGGCAAATGATTATAAGGAATCAGTCTAGTCGTCAATACCGATGGTGTGACGTCACATGTCTGGGGTGGGGGACGCTGCGCCCTTCCGGTGGGTCATGGCCTAGAAAGACTCTTCCCACGCAGGGGGGCGTGGACTGTCATTGACTCTTCCAGGTAATATACTTGCCGTACGTTCTTGCGACTGCGAGTGCAACGCTCACCGGTACCGACATGGATGGAGCGCCTCCTAGCTGACCGCTCAGCATCGGCATTCGTACAGAGAGCAACGCGGTCGCGTCTCTAGCTCGTAACTGGTACAGCCCGCAGCTCATGTATAGGGACAGCGGGAATGTCGCATATTGGAGATAACTCTTCATGAAACGCATGTTATAGGGGTGGATTGCACATTGCGACTGCGGGAAAAGTCCGCCGTTCATCCGCTGGAGTTGCGAGTTGGGCGGTTGGAGTGGGGCGCA
>NW_025726752.1:525000-532500 GCF_021461395.2 Schistocerca americana
CTCTACGGGCCGTGGCCTCATTCAAGTTGGACTTGGGCTCGGCGCGAGGCGTCGGGGTAGTGGACCCTCCCAAACACCACATGCCACGACAGGCGGCAGCCTGCGGGGTTCGGTGCTGGACTCTTCCCTGTTCGCTCGCCGCTACTGGGGGAATCCTTGTTAGTTTCTTTTCCTCCGCTTAGTAATATGCTTAAATTCAGCGGGTAGTCTCGCCTGCTCTGAGGTCGTTGTACGAGGTGTCGCACGCCACACCGCCAGCCGGCTGTGCACGCTACCGAGTAAGTACCGGTATGCGAACCGCCAGGCGACGGGCGCGCATCGCACGTTTCAGGAGGCGCGGCCGGCCCCACAGGCGGCCGCGACGCTCCCAGGTCTGCGAAGCGGGGCAAACGCCGCGCGCTTCAGTATACGTAGCCGACCCTCAGCCAGACGTGGCCCGGGAACGGAATCCATGGACCGCAATGTGCGTTCGAAACGTCGATGTTCATGTGTCCTGCAGTTCACATGTCGACGCGCAATTTGCTGCGTTCTTCATCGACCCACGAGCCGAGTGATCCACCGTCCTGGGTGATCTTTTCTTAGTTTCCACTGTCTCTTTCAAGACAGTTGCATAGGCGGGACGTAGGCGTGTGGCGGCCCCTGTTCAAGCGTTCTGTGTCCAACGGCCTCACGGCCGATGGGCGTCGTACGGCTCCACACCGGAGCGGACAGGCAGTCGGGCGAAAGTCATTCAAAACCGGCGCCAGGCGCCAGGTGCCGCAGGCCAGCCGCTCCAGCGCTTCAGCGCTCGTACCACACAACATTGGCGTTAGTTTTGAGAAGCACGCGTGGTTCCGCACGCGGCGCACGGCTACTGCGAGCCGTACAGGTAGCGTGTTGCGCGACACGACACGCACATCGAACGACATGCAGTCTAGTCGGTAATGATCCTTCCGCAGGTTCACCTACGGAAACCTTGTTACGACTTTTACTTCCTCTAAATGATCAAGTTTGGTCATCTTTCCGGTAGCATCGGCAACGACAGAGTCAATGCCGCGTACCAGTCCGAAGACCTCACTAAATCATTCAATCGGTAGTAGCGACGGGCGGTGTGTACAAAGGGCAGGGACGTAATCAACGCGAGCTTATGACTCGCGCTTACTGGGAATTCCTCGTTCATGGGGAACAATTGCAAGCCCCAATCCCTAGCACGAAGGAGGTTCAGCGGGTTACCCCGACCTTTCGGCCTAGGAAGACACGCTGATTCCTTCAGTGTAGCGCGCGTGCGGCCCAGAACATCTAAGGGCATCACAGACCTGTTATTGCTCAATCTCGTGCGGCTAGAAGCCGCCTGTCCCTCTAAGAAGAAAAGTAATCGCTGACAGCACGAAGGATGTCACGCGACTAGTTAGCAGGCTAGAGTCTCGTTCGTTATCGGAATTAACCAGACAAATCGCTCCACCAACTAAGAACGGCCATGCACCACCACCCACCGAATCAAGAAAGAGCTATCAATCTGTCAATCCTTCCGGTGTCCGGGCCTGGTGAGGTTTCCCGTGTTGAGTCAAATTAAGCCGCAGGCTCCACTCCTGGTGGTGCCCTTCCGTCAATTCCTTTAAGTTTCAGCTTTGCAACCATACTTCCCCCGGAACCCAAAAGCTTTGGTTTCCCGGAGGCTGCCCGCCGAGTCATCGGAGGAACTGCGGCGGATCGCTGGCTGGCATCGTTTATGGTTAGAACTAGGGCGGTATCTGATCGCCTTCGAACCTCTAACTTTCGTTCTTGATTAATGAAAACATACTTGGCAAATGCTTTCGCTTCTGTTCGTCTTGCGACGATCCAAGAATTTCACCTCTAACGTCGCAATACGAATGCCCCCGCCTGTCCCTATTAATCATTACCTCGGGTTCCGAAAACCAACAAAATAGAACCGAGGTCCTATTCCATTATTCCATGCACACAGTATTCAGGCGGGCTTGCCTGCTTTAAGCACTCTAATTTGTTCAAAGTAAACGTGCCGGCCCACCGAGACACTCACTCAAGAGCACCCTGGTAGGATTGCAACGGGGTCCGCCTCGGGACGCACGAGCACGCACGAGGCGCGTCGCACGCCTTCGGCTCGCCCCACCGGCAGGACGTCCCACGATACATGCCAGTTAAACACCGACGGGCGGTGAACCAACAGCGTGGGACACAAATCCAACTACGAGCTTTTTAACCGCAACAACTTTAATATACGCTATTGGAGCTGGAATTACCGCGGCTGCTGGCACCAGACTTGCCCTCCAATAGATACTCGTTAAAGGATTTAAAGTGTACTCATTCCGATTACGGGGCCTCGGATGAGTCCCGTATCGTTATTTTTCGTCACTACCTCCCCGTGCCGGGAGTGGGTAATTTGCGCGCCTGCTGCCTTCCTTGGATGTGGTAGCCGTTTCTCAGGCTCCCTCTCCGGAATCGAACCCTGATTCCCCGTTACCCGTTACAACCATGGTAGGCGCAGAACCTACCATCGACAGTTGATAAGGCAGACATTTGAAAGATGCGTCGCCGGTACGAGGACCGTGCGATCAGCCCAAAGTTATTCAGAGTCACCAAGGCAAACGGACCGGACGAGCCGACCGATTGGTTTTGATCTAATAAAAGCGTCCCTTCCATCTCTGGTCGGGACTCTGTTTGCATGTATTAGCTCTAGAATTACCACAGTTATCCAAGTAACGTGGGTACGATCTAAGGAACCATAACTGATTTAATGAGCCATTCGCGGTTTCACCTTAATGCGGCTTGTACTAAGACATGCATGGCTTAATCTTTGAGACAAGCATATGACTACTGGCAGGATCAACCAGGGAGCTGCGTCAACTAGAGCTGAGCAGCCGGCCGCCCGGGAGTGTGTCCCGGGGGCCCGCGCGAACACGCAAGCGTCCGCTCAATTATTCTGCAAACAGGAGGAGGCTGAGCTCCCCTGCACAATACACCTCGAAACCCTCTCAGGTCCCGGCGGCGCGCAGCGCCGTCCTAAGTACTTGGTCGGGTTCGAGAGAGGCGCAATCGCCCGGAGTTTGGCGAGTAGACGCTTTAGGTGCGACCACCCGTGCTCCCAACTGAGCTTGCCGCTGCCGACAGAGGCCCGGGAGCGTGCTGTCGTGGCATTGCCGGCGGGAGACAACACGCGCCACCTACGGTGACCGGCAGCTCCAACGCCAGCGCCACAGAAGGACAAAAGCCCCACTTGGGTGCCGAAGCGAACTCTCCCAGCACAGCGCACGCGCCAACACGTCCGCACAGCTGCGATACAAACCACCTGCGAGAACCGCAGAGGCGACCGAGCAGCAGACGGCGTCGCGGCGCCGAGCGCCGGGCGGCGGCGCATCCTCAGCGCACACAGTCCTCAATCGGACCAGCACACTGCAGATGTCCACCGCGCTTCGCACCGGGCCCGCGAGGACCTACTTTGGCCGCACGGCGCCGCGTGCAGGGTGCGCCGGCGCGCAGCTGCGCCGCCTGCCGCCTCCGTCGGCCGGCGCGCCTGCCACTGGCCGCCCCCACCAGCCGGCTGTAGCGCGTGCGCCCACGCACCGCGCGGCCAGCACGCCGGGAGGCCCCCCCTCACCGGCCGGGGACGGTCCCACCCAGCCACCGCCGCGTATCGCTTCACACCCAGATGCCATTCACGTTCGTGGGCATGGTGGGTATCGCTGGAACAACCGGTTGGTAGCTCAACCGATCGTCGCCATCACTGATTCACCTCTAGCGAGAACAACCGCACCACAACGGTTTACCAGTTGTTCATTTGCATAACGTCACCAGCAAACGTAGGCGTCCATCGCCATTTGCAAATTCAACGATTGTTGCATGCCTGTGTCAGGTGTCACGACACACTATGTCTGCCCACATACACGCAACAACATGTGCACGCTTCGCGAACACGTGGAAGGTGGCCCCCGTACGTATGCGATGTCCATTGCGCGAACGACTGTCAACCGGCCTCTGTCGCATGTCGCAGATGTGGAACGCAGTGCACCATGCTATCACGGTGTGTGAGAAGAGACGACTACGTCTGACAACACGCGCCACTACATCAACAGACGGCTCATGCTGATCGCCATCCAGGGCATACCACACTGCAATCCAGCTCTTATAGGGAGACGACACGTAGCTGAGTGCACAACATTTGGACCGCATGGTTCGCCGTTGTTGGCGCAGTCGTTGTACGGTCACATGTACCACGATGTATCATTCAGTACATGAGGACCAATGTGCAGTACAGTGTGTGATTTGGACGTACAACATCAGCGGACAGTTGACACAGGCCGTACCACAGCGTAGGCTAAGTGCTTCGCACATGCGAATGCCAATGAACAACTGCAAATGCCAATGAACAACTGCAAAGGGCATTGAGCATGTACGTCCTGCTGCCATCCACATTACAGTGTATAGCTGCAAGGTGTTTAACATGAAGCGATACACTGGGGACCGGGCAGTGCGAGTAGCAAACTATATTGCGGGGGTTGCAGTTAGGCAACACTACACTAATTTAACGCGTCGTATGACAATTACAGAGCAGGTTAAGGCCCAACGTGTGTTGGGTTAAGGCCCAACGTGTGTTGGGTTAAGGCCCAACGTGTGTTGGGTTAAGGCCCAACGTGTGTTGGGTTAAGGCCCAACGTGTGTTGGGTTAAGGCCCAACGTGTGTTGGGTTAAGGCCCAACGTGTGTTGGGTTAAGGCCCAACGTGTGTTGGGTTAAGGCCCAACGTGTGTTGGGTTAAGGCCCAACGTGTGTTGGGTTAAGGCCCAACGTGTGTTGGGTTAAGGCCCAACGTGTGTTGGGTTACGTTAAGGGGCAATGTGGGTTACGTTAAGGGGCAATGTGGGTTACGTTAAGGGGCAATGTGGGTTACGTTACGGCGCAATATAGGTTACGTTACGGCGCAATATAGGTTACGTTAAGGCGCAATATCGGTTACGTTAAGGCGCAATACAGGTTACGTTAAGGCGCAATACAGGTTACGTTAAGGCGCAATACAGGTTACGTTAAGGCGCAATACAGGTTACGTTAAGGCGCAATGCAGGTTACGTTAAGGCGCAATGCAGGTTACGTTAAGGCGCAATACAGGTTACGTTAAGGCGCAATACAGGTTACGTTAAGGCGCAATACAGGTTACGTTAAGGCGCAATACAGGTTACGTTAAGGCGCAATACAGGTTACGTTAAGGCGCAATACAGGTTACGTTAAGGCGCAATACAGGTTACGTTAAGGCGCAATACAGGTTACGTTAAGGCGCAATACAGGTTACGTTAAGGCGCAATACAGGTTACGTTAAGGCGCAATACAGGTTACGTTAAGGCGCAATACAGGTTACGTTAAGGCGCAATACAGGTTACGTTAAGGCGCAATACAGGTTACGTTAAGGCGCAATACAGGTTACGTTAAGGCGCAATACAGGTTACGTTAAGGCGCAATACAGGTTACGTTAAGGCGCAATACAGGTTAGGTTAAGGCGCAATACAGGTTAGGTTAAGGCGCAATACAGGTTAGGTTAAGGTACGACATAGGTTAGGTTAAGGTACGACATAGGTTAGGTTAAGGTACGACATAGGTTAGGTTAAGGTACGACATAGGTTAGGTTAAGGTACGACATAGGTTAGGTTAAGGTACGACATAGGTTAGGTTAAGGTACGACATAGGTTAGGTTAAGGTACGACATAGGTTAGGTTAAGGTACGACATAGGTTAGGTTAAGGTACGACATAGGTTAGGTTAAGGTACGACATAGGTTAGGTTAAGGTACGACATAGGTTAGGTTAAGGTACGACATAGGTTAGGTTAAGGTACGACATAGGTTAGGTTAAGGTACGACATAGGTTAGGTTAAGGTACGACATAGGTTAGGTTAAGGTACGACATAGGTTAGGTTAAGGTACGACATAGGTTAGGTTAAGGTACGACATAGGTTAGGTTAAGGTACGACATAGGTTAGGTTAAGGTACGACATAGGTTAGGTTAAGGTACGACATAGGTTAGGTTAAGGTACGACATAGGTTAGGTTAAGGTACGACATAGGTTAGGTTAAGGTACGACATAGGTTAGGTTAAGGTACGACATAGGTTAGGTTAAGGTACGACATAGGTTAGGTTAAGGTACGACATAGGTTAGGTTACGGTACGACATAGGTTAGGTTACGGTACGACATAGGTTAGGTTACGGTACGACATAGGTTAGGTTACGGTACGACATAGGTTAGGTTACGGTACGACATAGGTTAGGTTACGGTACGACATAGGTTAGGTTACGGTACGACATAGGTTAGGTTACGGTACGACATAGGTTAGGTTACGGTACGATATAGGTTAGGTTACGGTACGATATAGGTTAGGTTAAGGTACACATTGTTGTAAGGAAAGGTTTAATGGGGGGCGGGGCGGGGCGGCCGGTTTGTTGATTGTGATTATAGTAAGTGGATGCCTGCGGCATCATCTGATTTGCCACGTCAGGATGCACCTTTGGCTCATGACAGGCGGCGCTCTCATTCCATGCTTGTGGCAGACCTGTGTCTTTCATTCCTGCCATTGTTTGTGTGCTGTGAGAGGAGGCAGTATTGTGATGTTGGGTGCACCCCTGTGTAGGACATGTGTGGGTGTTGGTGGCTTGGCTGAGCAATGGTGGTTGTCGGGTGGGTGGGATATTCTGTTTTCTGAGTGGACCTCCCAGTCTGGTTATGACAGTGTGGATTGTCTAATGTGGCGGAGAGGATGCACTGGGTGTTGTTCCATGCTGGTGCTTACATATTGTCTGTGTGCGTGTTACAGGCAGAGAGTAGTGCGTGATAAGGGTGTGTGGCTGACGTGTGGTTGTGATTGTGAGCAGAGTCTTTCAGCATGTATACGGACAGTTGTATACATTATCTGTATTCTGATGGCTCTATCTATTACTAATCAGCGCCGTGTATACGTTTAATCCGGTTCCAGTCGAAACTGTTGTATCTCTGTACATTAGTGACACGGCGAGCCCGCTATGTAGTTACTCGTCTCGGCAGCTTCCACCGGTGTATGGCAAATGATTATAAGGAATCAGTCTAGTCGTCAATACCGATGGTGTGACGTCACATGTCTGGGGTGGGGGACGCTGCGCCCTTCCGGTGGGTCATGGCCTAGAAAGACTCTTCCCACGCAGGGGGGCGTGGACTGTCATTGACTCTTCCAGGTAATATACTTGCCGTACGTTCTTGCGACTGCGAGTGCAACGCTCACCGGTACCGACATGGATGGAGCGCCTCCTAGCTGACCGCTCAGCATCGGCATTCGTACAGAGAGCAACGCGGTCGCGTCTCTAGCTCGTAACTGGTACAGCCCGCAGCTCATGTATAGGGACAGCGGGAATGTCGCATATTGGAGATAACTCTTCATGAAACGCATGTTATAGGGGTGGATTGCACATTGCGACTGCGGGAAAAGTCCGCCGTTCATCCGCTGGAGTTTCGAGTTGGGCGGTTGGAGTGGGGCGCAGGTGGAGTGATTGCCG
>NW_025726752.1:537500-545000 GCF_021461395.2 Schistocerca americana
GCCTCATTCAAGTTGGACTTGGGCTCGGCGCGAGGCGTCGGGGTAGTGGACCCTCCCAAACACCACATGCCACGACAGGCGGCAGCCTGCGGGGTTCGGTGCTGGACTCTTCCCTGTTCGCTCGCCGCTACTGGGGGAATCCTTGTTAGTTTCTTTTCCTCCGCTTAGTAATATGCTTAAATTCAGCGGGTAGTCTCGCCTGCTCTGAGGTCGTTGTACGAGGTGTCGCACGCCACACCGCCAGCCGGCTGTGCACGCTACCGAGTAAGTACCGGTATGCGAACCGCCAGGCGACGGGCGCGCATCGCACGTTTCAGGAGGCGCGGCCGGCCCCACAGGCGGCCGCGACGCTCCCAGGTCTGCGAAGCGGGGCAAACGCCGCGCGCTTCAGTATACGTAGCCGACCCTCAGCCAGACGTGGCCCGGGAACGGAATCCATGGACCGCAATGTGCGTTCGAAACGTCGATGTTCATGTGTCCTGCAGTTCACATGTCGACGCGCAATTTGCTGCGTTCTTCATCGACCCACGAGCCGAGTGATCCACCGTCCTGGGTGATCTTTTCTTAGTTTCCACTGTCTCTTTCAAGACAGTTGCATAGGCGGGACGTAGGCGTGTGGCGGCCCCTGTTCAAGCGTTCTGTGTCCAACGGCCTCACGGCCGATGGGCGTCGTACGGCTCCACACCGGAGCGGACAGGCAGTCGGGCGAAAGTCATTCAAAACCGGCGCCAGGCGCCAGGTGCCGCAGGCCAGCCGCTCCAGCGCTTCAGCGCTCGTACCACACAACATTGGCGTTAGTTTTGAGAAGCACGCGTGGTTCCGCACGCGGCGCACGGCTACTGCGAGCCGTACAGGTAGCGTGTTGCGCGACACGACACGCACATCGAACGACATGCAGTCTAGTCGGTAATGATCCTTCCGCAGGTTCACCTACGGAAACCTTGTTACGACTTTTACTTCCTCTAAATGATCAAGTTTGGTCATCTTTCCGGTAGCATCGGCAACGACAGAGTCAATGCCGCGTACCAGTCCGAAGACCTCACTAAATCATTCAATCGGTAGTAGCGACGGGCGGTGTGTACAAAGGGCAGGGACGTAATCAACGCGAGCTTATGACTCGCGCTTACTGGGAATTCCTCGTTCATGGGGAACAATTGCAAGCCCCAATCCCTAGCACGAAGGAGGTTCAGCGGGTTACCCCGACCTTTCGGCCTAGGAAGACACGCTGATTCCTTCAGTGTAGCGCGCGTGCGGCCCAGAACATCTAAGGGCATCACAGACCTGTTATTGCTCAATCTCGTGCGGCTAGAAGCCGCCTGTCCCTCTAAGAAGAAAAGTAATCGCTGACAGCACGAAGGATGTCACGCGACTAGTTAGCAGGCTAGAGTCTCGTTCGTTATCGGAATTAACCAGACAAATCGCTCCACCAACTAAGAACGGCCATGCACCACCACCCACCGAATCAAGAAAGAGCTATCAATCTGTCAATCCTTCCGGTGTCCGGGCCTGGTGAGGTTTCCCGTGTTGAGTCAAATTAAGCCGCAGGCTCCACTCCTGGTGGTGCCCTTCCGTCAATTCCTTTAAGTTTCAGCTTTGCAACCATACTTCCCCCGGAACCCAAAAGCTTTGGTTTCCCGGAGGCTGCCCGCCGAGTCATCGGAGGAACTGCGGCGGATCGCTGGCTGGCATCGTTTATGGTTAGAACTAGGGCGGTATCTGATCGCCTTCGAACCTCTAACTTTCGTTCTTGATTAATGAAAACATACTTGGCAAATGCTTTCGCTTCTGTTCGTCTTGCGACGATCCAAGAATTTCACCTCTAACGTCGCAATACGAATGCCCCCGCCTGTCCCTATTAATCATTACCTCGGGTTCCGAAAACCAACAAAATAGAACCGAGGTCCTATTCCATTATTCCATGCACACAGTATTCAGGCGGGCTTGCCTGCTTTAAGCACTCTAATTTGTTCAAAGTAAACGTGCCGGCCCACCGAGACACTCACTCAAGAGCACCCTGGTAGGATTGCAACGGGGTCCGCCTCGGGACGCACGAGCACGCACGAGGCGCGTCGCACGCCTTCGGCTCGCCCCACCGGCAGGACGTCCCACGATACATGCCAGTTAAACACCGACGGGCGGTGAACCAACAGCGTGGGACACAAATCCAACTACGAGCTTTTTAACCGCAACAACTTTAATATACGCTATTGGAGCTGGAATTACCGCGGCTGCTGGCACCAGACTTGCCCTCCAATAGATACTCGTTAAAGGATTTAAAGTGTACTCATTCCGATTACGGGGCCTCGGATGAGTCCCGTATCGTTATTTTTCGTCACTACCTCCCCGTGCCGGGAGTGGGTAATTTGCGCGCCTGCTGCCTTCCTTGGATGTGGTAGCCGTTTCTCAGGCTCCCTCTCCGGAATCGAACCCTGATTCCCCGTTACCCGTTACAACCATGGTAGGCGCAGAACCTACCATCGACAGTTGATAAGGCAGACATTTGAAAGATGCGTCGCCGGTACGAGGACCGTGCGATCAGCCCAAAGTTATTCAGAGTCACCAAGGCAAACGGACCGGACGAGCCGACCGATTGGTTTTGATCTAATAAAAGCGTCCCTTCCATCTCTGGTCGGGACTCTGTTTGCATGTATTAGCTCTAGAATTACCACAGTTATCCAAGTAACGTGGGTACGATCTAAGGAACCATAACTGATTTAATGAGCCATTCGCGGTTTCACCTTAATGCGGCTTGTACTGAGACATGCATGGCTTAATCTTTGAGACAAGCATATGACTACTGGCAGGATCAACCAGGGAGCTGCGTCAACTAGAGCTGAGCAGCCGGCCGCCCGGGAGTGTGTCCCGGGGGCCCGCGCGAACACGCAAGCGTCCGCTCAATTATTCTGCAAACAGGAGGAGGCTGAGCTCCCCTGCACAATACACCTCGAAACCCTCTCAGGTCCCGGCGGCGCGCAGCGCCGTCCTAAGTACTTGGTCGGGTTCGAGAGAGGCGCAATCGCCCGGAGTTTGGCGAGTAGACGCTTTAGGTGCGACCACCCGTGCTCCCAACTGAGCTTGCCGCTGCCGACAGAGGCCCGGGAGCGTGCTGTCGTGGCATTGCCGGCGGGAGACAACACGCGCCACCTACGGTGACCGGCAGCTCCAACGCCAGCGCCACAGAAGGACAAAAGCCCCACTTGGGTGCCGAAGCGAACTCTCCCAGCACAGCGCACGCGCCAACACGTCCGCACAGCTGCGATACAAACCACCTGCGAGAACCGCAGAGGCGACCGAGCAGCAGACGGCGTCGCGGCGCCGAGCGCCGGGCGGCGGCGCATCCTCAGCGCACACAGTCCTCAATCGGACCAGCACACTGCAGATGTCCACCGCGCTTCGCACCGGGCCCGCGAGGACCTACTTTGGCCGCACGGCGCCGCGTGCAGGGTGCGCCGGCGCGCAGCTGCGCCGCCTGCCGCCTCCGTCGGCCGGCGCGCCTGCCACTGGCCGCCCCCACCAGCCGGCTGTAGCGCGTGCGCCCACGCACCGCGCGGCCAGCACGCCGGGAGGCCCCCCCTCACCGGCCGGGGACGGTCCCACCCAGCCACCGCCGCGTATCGCTTCACACCCAGATGCCATTCACGTTCGTGGGCATGGTGGGTATCGCTGGAACAACCGGTTGGTAGCTCAACCGATCGTCGCCATCACTGATTCACCTCTAGCGAGAACAACCGCACCACAACGGTTTACCAGTTGTTCATTTGCATAACGTCACCAGCAAACGTAGGCGTCCATCGCCATTTGCAAATTCAACGATTGTTGCATGCCTGTGTCAGGTGTCACGACACACTATGTCTGCCCACATACACGCAACAACATGTGCACGCTTGGCGAACACGTGGAAGGTGGCCCCCGTACGTATGCGATGTCCATTGCGCGAACGACTGTCAACCGGCCTCTGTCGCATGTCGCAGATGTGGAACGCAGTGCACCATGCTATCACGGTGTGTGAGAAGAGACGACTACGTCTGACAACACGCGCCACTACATCAACAGACGGCTCATGCTGATCGCCATCCAGGGCATACCACACTGCAATCCAGCTCTTATAGGGAGACGACACGTAGCTGAGTGCACAACATTTGGACCGCATGGTTCGCCGTTGTTGGCGCAGTCGTTGTACGGTCACATGTACCACGATGTATCATTCAGTACATGAGGACCAATGTGCAGTACAGTGTGTGATTTGGACGTACAACATCAGCGGACAGTTGACACAGGCCGTACCACAGCGTAGGCTAAGTGCTTCGCACATGCGAATGCCAATGAACAACTGCAAATGCCAATGAACAACTGCAAAGGGCATTGAGCATGTACGTCCTGCTGCCATCCACATTACAGTGTATAGCTGCAAGGTGTTTAACATGAAGCGATACACTGGGGACCGGGCAGTGCGAGTAGCAAACTATATTGCGGGGGTTGCAGTTAGGCAACACTACACTAATTTAACGCGTCGTATGACAATTACAGAGCAGGTTAAGGCCCAACGTGTGTTGGGTTAAGGCCCAACGTGTGTTGGGTTAAGGCCCAACGTGTGTTGGGTTAAGGCCCAACGTGTGTTGGGTTAAGGCCCAACGTGTGTTGGGTTAAGGCCCAACGTGTGTTGGGTTAAGGCCCAACGTGTGTTGGGTTAAGGCCCAACGTGTGTTGGGTTAAGGCCCAACGTGTGTTGGGTTAAGGCCCAACGTGTGTTGGGTTAAGGCCCAACGTGTGTTGGGTTAAGGCCCAACGTGTGTTGGGTTACGTTAAGGGGCAATGTGGGTTACGTTAAGGGGCAATGTGGGTTACGTTAAGGGGCAATGTGGGTTACGTTACGGCGCAATATAGGTTACGTTACGGCGCAATATAGGTTACGTTAAGGCGCAATATCGGTTACGTTAAGGCGCAATACAGGTTACGTTAAGGCGCAATACAGGTTACGTTAAGGCGCAATACAGGTTACGTTAAGGCGCAATACAGGTTACGTTAAGGCGCAATACAGGTTACGTTAAGGCGCAATGCAGGTTACGTTAAGGCGCAATGCAGGTTACGTTAAGGCGCAATACAGGTTACGTTAAGGCGCAATACAGGTTACGTTAAGGCGCAATACAGGTTACGTTAAGGCGCAATACAGGTTACGTTAAGGCGCAATACAGGTTACGTTAAGGCGCAATACAGGTTACGTTAAGGCGCAATACAGGTTACGTTAAGGCGCAATACAGGTTACGTTAAGGCGCAATACAGGTTACGTTAAGGCGCAATACAGGTTACGTTAAGGCGCAATACAGGTTACGTTAAGGCGCAATACAGGTTACGTTAAGGCGCAATACAGGTTACGTTAAGGCGCAATACAGGTTACGTTAAGGCGCAATACAGGTTACGTTAAGGCGCAATACAGGTTACGTTAAGGCGCAATACAGGTTAGGTTAAGGCGCAATACAGGTTAGGTTAAGGCGCAATACAGGTTAGGTTAAGGTACGACATAGGTTAGGTTAAGGTACGACATAGGTTAGGTTAAGGTACGACATAGGTTAGGTTAAGGTACGACATAGGTTAGGTTAAGGTACGACATAGGTTAGGTTAAGGTACGACATAGGTTAGGTTAAGGTACGACATAGGTTAGGTTAAGGTACGACATAGGTTAGGTTAAGGTACGACATAGGTTAGGTTAAGGTACGACATAGGTTAGGTTAAGGTACGACATAGGTTAGGTTAAGGTACGACATAGGTTAGGTTAAGGTACGACATAGGTTAGGTTAAGGTACGACATAGGTTAGGTTAAGGTACGACATAGGTTAGGTTAAGGTACGACATAGGTTAGGTTAAGGTACGACATAGGTTAGGTTAAGGTACGACATAGGTTAGGTTAAGGTACGACATAGGTTAGGTTAAGGTACGACATAGGTTAGGTTAAGGTACGACATAGGTTAGGTTAAGGTACGACATAGGTTAGGTTAAGGTACGACATAGGTTAGGTTAAGGTACGACATAGGTTAGGTTAAGGTACGACATAGGTTAGGTTAAGGTACGACATAGGTTAGGTTAAGGTACGACATAGGTTAGGTTAAGGTACGACATAGGTTAGGTTAAGGTACGACATAGGTTAGGTTAAGGTACGACATAGGTTAGGTTAAGGTACGACATAGGTTAGGTTACGGTACGACATAGGTTAGGTTACGGTACGACATAGGTTAGGTTACGGTACGACATAGGTTAGGTTACGGTACGACATAGGTTAGGTTACGGTACGACATAGGTTAGGTTACGGTACGACATAGGTTAGGTTACGGTACGACATAGGTTAGGTTACGGTACGACATAGGTTAGGTTACGGTACGATATAGGTTAGGTTACGGTACGATATAGGTTAGGTTAAGGTACACATTGTTGTAAGGAAAGGTTTAATGGGGGGCGGGGCGGGGCGGCCGGTTTGTTGATTGTGATTATAGTAAGTGGATGCCTGCGGCATCATCTGATTTGCCACGTCAGGATGCACCTTTGGCTCATGACAGGCGGCGCTCTCATTCCATGCTTGTGGCAGACCTGTGTCTTTCATTCCTGCCATTGTTTGTGTGCTGTGAGAGGAGGCAGTATTGTGATGTTGGGTGCACCCCTGTGTAGGACATGTGTGGGTGTTGGTGGCTTGGCTGAGCAATGGTGGTTGTCGGGTGGGTGGGATATTCTGTTTTCTGAGTGGACCTCCCAGTCTGGTTATGACAGTGTGGATTGTCTAATGTGGCGGAGAGGATGCACTGGGTGTTGTTCCATGCTGGTGCTTACATATTGTCTGTGTGCGTGTTACAGGCAGAGAGTAGTGCGTGATAAGGGTGTGTGGCTGACGTGTGGTTGTGATTGTGAGCAGAGTCTTTCAGCATGTATACGGACAGTTGTATACATTATCTGTATTCTGATGGCTCTATCTATTACTAATCAGCGCCGTGTATACGTTTAATCCGGTTCCAGTCGAAACTGTTGTATCTCTGTACATTAGTGACACGGCGAGCCCGCTATGTAGTTACTCGTCTCGGCAGCTTCCACCGGTGTATGGCAAATGATTATAAGGAATCAGTCTAGTCGTCAATACCGATGGTGTGACGTCACATGTCTGGGGTGGGGGACGCTGCGCCCTTCCGGTGGGTCATGGCCTAGAAAGACTCTTCCCACGCAGGGGGGCGTGGACTGTCATTGACTCTTCCAGGTAATATACTTGCCGTACGTTCTTGCGACTGCGAGTGCAACGCTCACCGGTACCGACATGGATGGAGCGCCTCCTAGCTGACCGCTCAGCATCGGCATTCGTACAGAGAGCAACGCGGTCGCGTCTCTAGCTCGTAACTGGTACAGCCCGCAGCTCATGTATAGGGACATTCGGATATGTCGTCTCGATTATAATGGCTCTGCATCATTTACTAATCAGCGCCCTGTGTGTACTAATTCTGGTTCCAGTCAAGTTTTGCTGTTCTA
>NW_025726752.1:555000-560000 GCF_021461395.2 Schistocerca americana
TTGGTCGGGTTCGAGAGAGGCGCAATCGCCCGGAGTTTGGCGAGTAGACGCTTTAGGTGCGACCACCCGTGCTCCCAACTGAGCTTGCCGCTGCCGACAGAGGCCCGGGAGCGTGCTGTCGTGGCATTGCCGGCGGGAGACAACACGCGCCACCTACGGTGACCGGCAGCTCCAACGCCAGCGCCACAGAAGGACAAAAGCCCCACTTGGGTGCCGAAGCGAACTCTCCCAGCACAGCGCACGCGCCAACACGTCCGCACAGCTGCGATACAAACCACCTGCGAGAACCGCAGAGGCGACCGAGCAGCAGACGGCGTCGCGGCGCCGAGCGCCGGGCGGCGGCGCATCCTCAGCGCACACAGTCCTCAATCGGACCAGCACACTGCAGATGTCCACCGCGCTTCGCACCGGGCCCGCGAGGACCTACTTTGGCCGCACGGCGCCGCGTGCAGGGTGCGCCGGCGCGCAGCTGCGCCGCCTGCCGCCTCCGTCGGCCGGCGCGCCTGCCACTGGCCGCCCCCACCAGCCGGCTGTAGCGCGTGCGCCCACGCACCGCGCGGCCAGCACGCCGGGAGGCCCCCCCTCACCGGCCGGGGACGGTCCCACCCAGCCACCGCCGCGTATCGCTTCACACCCAGATGCCATTCACGTTCGTGGGCATGGTGGGTATCGCTGGAACAACCGGTTGGTAGCTCAACCGATCGTCGCCATCACTGATTCACCTCTAGCGAGAACAACCGCACCACAACGGTTTACCAGTTGTTCATTTGCATAACGTCACCAGCAAACGTAGGCGTCCATCGCCATTTGCAAATTCAACGATTGTTGCATGCCTGTGTCAGGTGTCACGACACACTATGTCTGCCCACATACACGCAACAACATGTGCACGCTTGGCGAACACGTGGAAGGTGGCCCCCGTACGTATGCGATGTCCATTGCGCGAACGACTGTCAACCGGCCTCTGTCGCATGTCGCAGATGTGGAACGCAGTGCACCATGCTATCACGGTGTGTGAGAAGAGACGACTACGTCTGACAACACGCGCCACTACATCAACAGACGGCTCATGCTGATCGCCATCCAGGGCATACCACACTGCAATCCAGCTCTTATAGGGAGACGACACGTAGCTGAGTGCACAACATTTGGACCGCATGGTTCGCCGTTGTTGGCGCAGTCGTTGTACGGTCACATGTACCACGATGTATCATTCAGTACATGAGGACCAATGTGCAGTACAGTGTGTGATTTGGACGTACAACATCAGCGGACAGTTGACACAGGCCGTACCACAGCGTAGGCTAAGTGCTTCGCACATGCGAATGCCAATGAACAACTGCAAATGCCAATGAACAACTGCAAAGGGCATTGAGCATGTACGTCCTGCTGCCATCCACATTACAGTGTATAGCTGCAAGGTGTTTAACATGAAGCGATACACTGGGGACCGGGCAGTGCGAGTAGCAAACTATATTGCGGGGGTTGCAGTTAGGCAACACTACACTAATTTAACGCGTCGTATGACAATTACAGAGCAGGTTAAGGCCCAACGTGTGTTGGGTTAAGGCCCAACGTGTGTTGGGTTAAGGCCCAACGTGTGTTGGGTTAAGGCCCAACGTGTGTTGGGTTAAGGCCCAACGTGTGTTGGGTTAAGGCCCAACGTGTGTTGGGTTAAGGCCCAACGTGTGTTGGGTTAAGGCCCAACGTGTGTTGGGTTAAGGCCCAACGTGTGTTGGGTTAAGGCCCAACGTGTGTTGGGTTAAGGCCCAACGTGTGTTGGGTTAAGGCCCAACGTGTGTTGGGTTAAGGCCCAACGTGTGTTGGGTTACGTTAAGGGGCAATGTGGGTTACGTTAAGGGGCAATGTGGGTTACGTTAAGGGGCAATGTGGGTTACGTTACGGCGCAATATAGGTTACGTTACGGCGCAATATAGGTTACGTTAAGGCGCAATATCGGTTACGTTAAGGCGCAATACAGGTTACGTTAAGGCGCAATACAGGTTACGTTAAGGCGCAATACAGGTTACGTTAAGGCGCAATACAGGTTACGTTAAGGCGCAATACAGGTTACGTTAAGGCGCAATGCAGGTTACGTTAAGGCGCAATACAGGTTACGTTAAGGCGCAATACAGGTTACGTTAAGGCGCAATACAGGTTACGTTAAGGCGCAATACAGGTTACGTTAAGGCGCAATACAGGTTACGTTAAGGCGCAATACAGGTTACGTTAAGGCGCAATACAGGTTACGTTAAGGCGCAATACAGGTTACGTTAAGGCGCAATACAGGTTACGTTAAGGCGCAATACAGGTTACGTTAAGGCGCAATACAGGTTACGTTAAGGCGCAATACAGGTTACGTTAAGGCGCAATACAGGTTACGTTAAGGCGCAATACAGGTTACGTTAAGGCGCAATACAGGTTACGTTAAGGCGCAATACAGGTTACGTTAAGGCGCAATACAGGTTAGGTTAAGGCGCAATACAGGTTAGGTTAAGGCGCAATACAGGTTAGGTTAAGGTACGACATAGGTTAGGTTAAGGTACGACATAGGTTAGGTTAAGGTACGACATAGGTTAGGTTAAGGTACGACATAGGTTAGGTTAAGGTACGACATAGGTTAGGTTAAGGTACGACATAGGTTAGGTTAAGGTACGACATAGGTTAGGTTAAGGTACGACATAGGTTAGGTTAAGGTACGACATAGGTTAGGTTAAGGTACGACATAGGTTAGGTTAAGGTACGACATAGGTTAGGTTAAGGTACGACATAGGTTAGGTTAAGGTACGACATAGGTTAGGTTAAGGTACGACATAGGTTAGGTTAAGGTACGACATAGGTTAGGTTAAGGTACGACATAGGTTAGGTTAAGGTACGACATAGGTTAGGTTAAGGTACGACATAGGTTAGGTTAAGGTACGACATAGGTTAGGTTAAGGTACGACATAGGTTAGGTTAAGGTACGACATAGGTTAGGTTAAGGTACGACATAGGTTAGGTTAAGGTACGACATAGGTTAGGTTAAGGTACGACATAGGTTAGGTTAAGGTACGACATAGGTTAGGTTAAGGTACGACATAGGTTAGGTTAAGGTACGACGTAGGTTAGGTTAAGGTACGACGTAGGTTAGGTTAAGGTACGACGTAGGTTAGGTTAAGGTACGACATAGGTTAGGTTAAGGTACGACATAGGTTAGGTTAAGGTACGACATAGGTTAGGTTACGGTACGACATAGGTTAGGTTACGGTACGACATAGGTTAGGTTACGGTACGACATAGGTTAGGTTACGGTACGACATAGGTTAGGTTACGGTACGACATAGGTTAGGTTACGGTACGACATAGGTTAGGTTACGGTACGACATAGGTTAGGTTACGGTACGATATAGGTTAGGTTACGGTACGATATAGGTTAGGTTAAGGTACACATTGTTGTAAGGAAAGGTTTAATGGGGGGCGGGGCGGGGCGGCCGGTTTGTTGATTGTGATTATAGTAAGTGGATGCCTGCGGCATCATCTGATTTGCCACGTCAGGATGCACCTTTGGCTCATGACAGGCGGCGCTCTCATTCCATGCTTGTGGCAGACCTGTGTCTTTCATTCCTGCCATTGTTTGTGTGCTGTGAGAGGAGGCAGTATTGTGATGTTGGGTGCACCCCTGTGTAGGACATGTGTGGGTGTTGGTGGCTTGGCTGAGCAATGGTGGTTGTCGGGTGGGTGGGATATTCTGTTTTCTGAGTGGACCTCCCAGTCTGGTTATGACAGTGTGGATTGTCTAATGTGGCGGAGAGGATGCACTGGGTGTTGTTCCATGCTGGTGCTTACATATTGTCTGTGTGCGTGTTACAGGCAGAGAGTAGTGCGTGATAAGGGTGTGTGGCTGACGTGTGGTTGTGATTGTGAGCAGAGTCTTTCAGCATGTATACGGACAGTTGTATACATTATCTGTATTCTGATGGCTCTATCTATTACTAATCAGCGCCGTGTATACGTTTAATCCGGTTCCAGTCGAAACTGTTGTATCTCTGTACATTAGTGACACGGCGAGCCCGCTATGTAGTTACTCGTCTCGGCAGCTTCCACCGGTGTATGGCAAATGATTATAAGGAATCAGTCTAGTCGTCAATACCGATGGTGTGACGTCACATGTCTGGGGTGGGGGACGCTGCGCCCTTCCGGTGGGTCATGGCCTAGAAAGACTCTTCCCACGCAGGGGGGCGTGGACTGTCATTGACTCTTCCAGGTAATATACTTGCCGTACGTTCTTGCGACTGCGAGTGCAACGCTCACCGGTACCGACATGGATGGAGCGCCTCCTAGCTGACCGCTCAGCATCGGCATTCGTACAGAGAGCAACGCGGTCGCGTCTCTAGCTCGTAACTGGTACAGCCCGCAGCTCATGTATAGGGACATTCGGATATGTCGTCTCGATTATAATGGCTCTGCATCATTTACTAATCAGCGCCCTGTGTGTACTAATTCTGGTTCCAGTCAAGTTTTGCTGTTCTATTCCTGTTCAACAGTAGAACGGCGGCTCCACTACGTAGGTACTTCTCTCGGCAGCTTCCCCCGGGTATGGCAATTAATTACAGACATTTTTGTGTACAGACTAGTGCCGGTGTGTTGTGACAATGTCACAGGTCAGGGGTGGGGGAAGCTACGCCCTGCCAAATAGGTGGGTCAGGGCTCGGAAAAACTCTCCCCACACTGGGGGCTCGGACCCTCATTACTCTTCCGAGTAATATATTGAGGAGCGCACTTAGCCATTGCCCCGAGTCTTGGCGACTGCGAGTGCAACGCCCACGGGGACCGACGTGGACGGGGCGCCTCCTAGCTGATCACTCAGCATCGGAATCCGTACAGTGAGTTACGCGATCGAGTCTGTAGCTCGTAATTAGTACAGCTCGCAGCTGGCCAGGCTTACCCACTGTCGAGCCCGGGCACCCTCAGGCTCACCAGTTCTACCCAGCTACACCCGAGTTAGCCACAGGTTCTAGGCC
>NW_025726752.1:570000-575000 GCF_021461395.2 Schistocerca americana
CGGCCGGCGCGCCTGCCACTGGCCGCCCCCACCAGCCGGCTGTAGCGCGTGCGCCCACGCACCGCGCGGCCAGCACGCCGGGAGGCCCCCCCTCACCGGCCGGGGACGGTCCCACCCAGCCACCGCCGCGTATCGCTTCACACCCAGATGCCATTCACGTTCGTGGGCATGGTGGGTATCGCTGGAACAACCGGTTGGTAGCTCAACCGATCGTCGCCATCACTGATTCACCTCTAGCGAGAACAACCGCACCACAACGGTTTACCAGTTGTTCATTTGCATAACGTCACCAGCAAACGTAGGCGTCCATCGCCATTTGCAAATTCAACGATTGTTGCATGCCTGTGTCAGGTGTCACGACACACTATGTCTGCCCACATACACGCAACAACATGTGCACGCTTCGCGAACACGTGGAAGGTGGCCCCCGTACGTATGCGATGTCCATTGCGCGAACGACTGTCAACCGGCCTCTGTCGCATGTCGCAGATGTGGAACGCAGTGCACCATGCTATCACGGTGTGTGAGAAGAGACGACTACGTCTGACAACACGCGCCACTACATCAACAGACGGCTCATGCTGATCGCCATCCAGGGCATACCACACTGCAATCCAGCTCTTATAGGGAGACGACACGTAGCTGAGTGCACAACATTTGGACCGCATGGTTCGCCGTTGTTGGCGCAGTCGTTGTACGGTCACATGTACCACGATGTATCATTCAGTACATGAGGACCAATGTGCAGTACAGTGTGTGATTTGGACGTACAACATCAGCGGACAGTTGACACAGGCCGTACCACAGCGTAGGCTAAGTGCTTCGCACATGCGAATGCCAATGAACAACTGCAAATGCCAATGAACAACTGCAAAGGGCATTGAGCATGTACGTCCTGCTGCCATCCACATTACAGTGTATAGCTGCAAGGTGTTTAACATGAAGCGATACACTGGGGACCGGGCAGTGCGAGTAGCAAACTATATTGCGGGGGTTGCAGTTAGGCAACACTACACTAATTTAACGCGTCGTATGACAATTACAGAGCAGGTTAAGGCCCAACGTGTGTTGGGTTAAGGCCCAACGTGTGTTGGGTTAAGGCCCAACGTGTGTTGGGTTAAGGCCCAACGTGTGTTGGGTTAAGGCCCAACGTGTGTTGGGTTAAGGCCCAACGTGTGTTGGGTTAAGGCCCAACGTGTGTTGGGTTAAGGCCCAACGTGTGTTGGGTTAAGGCCCAACGTGTGTTGGGTTAAGGCCCAACGTGTGTTGGGTTAAGGCCCAACGTGTGTTGGGTTAAGGCCCAACGTGTGTTGGGTTAAGGCCCAACGTGTGTTGGGTTACGTTAAGGGGCAATGTGGGTTACGTTAAGGGGCAATGTGGGTTACGTTAAGGGGCAATGTGGGTTACGTTACGGCGCAATATAGGTTACGTTACGGCGCAATATAGGTTACGTTAAGGCGCAATATCGGTTACGTTAAGGCGCAATACAGGTTACGTTAAGGCGCAATACAGGTTACGTTAAGGCGCAATACAGGTTACGTTAAGGCGCAATACAGGTTACGTTAAGGCGCAATGCAGGTTACGTTAAGGCGCAATGCAGGTTACGTTAAGGCGCAATACAGGTTACGTTAAGGCGCAATACAGGTTACGTTAAGGCGCAATACAGGTTACGTTAAGGCGCAATACAGGTTACGTTAAGGCGCAATACAGGTTACGTTAAGGCGCAATACAGGTTACGTTAAGGCGCAATACAGGTTACGTTAAGGCGCAATACAGGTTACGTTAAGGCGCAATACAGGTTACGTTAAGGCGCAATACAGGTTACGTTAAGGCGCAATACAGGTTACGTTAAGGCGCAATACAGGTTACGTTAAGGCGCAATACAGGTTACGTTAAGGCGCAATACAGGTTACGTTAAGGCGCAATACAGGTTACGTTAAGGCGCAATACAGGTTACGTTAAGGCGCAATACAGGTTACGTTAAGGCGCAATACAGGTTACGTTAAGGCGCAATACAGGTTACGTTAAGGCGCAATACAGGTTAGGTTAAGGCGCAATACAGGTTAGGTTAAGGCGCAATACAGGTTAGGTTAAGGCGCAATACAGGTTAGGTTAAGGTACGACATAGGTTAGGTTAAGGTACGACATAGGTTAGGTTAAGGTACGACATAGGTTAGGTTAAGGTACGACATAGGTTAGGTTAAGGTACGACATAGGTTAGGTTAAGGTACGACATAGGTTAGGTTAAGGTACGACATAGGTTAGGTTAAGGTACGACATAGGTTAGGTTAAGGTACGACATAGGTTAGGTTAAGGTACGACATAGGTTAGGTTAAGGTACGACATAGGTTAGGTTAAGGTACGACATAGGTTAGGTTAAGGTACGACATAGGTTAGGTTAAGGTACGACATAGGTTAGGTTAAGGTACGACATAGGTTAGGTTAAGGTACGACATAGGTTAGGTTAAGGTACGACATAGGTTAGGTTAAGGTACGACATAGGTTAGGTTAAGGTACGACATAGGTTAGGTTAAGGTACGACATAGGTTAGGTTAAGGTACGACATAGGTTAGGTTAAGGTACGACATAGGTTAGGTTAAGGTACGACATAGGTTAGGTTAAGGTACGACATAGGTTAGGTTAAGGTACGACATAGGTTAGGTTAAGGTACGACATAGGTTAGGTTAAGGTACGACATAGGTTAGGTTAAGGTACGACATAGGTTAGGTTAAGGTACGACATAGGTTAGGTTACGGTACGACATAGGTTAGGTTACGGTACGACATAGGTTAGGTTACGGTACGACATAGGTTAGGTTACGGTACGACATAGGTTAGGTTACGGTACGACATAGGTTAGGTTACGGTACGACATAGGTTAGGTTACGGTACGACATAGGTTAGGTTACGGTACGACATAGGTTAGGTTACGGTACGATATAGGTTAGGTTACGGTACGATATAGGTTAGGTTAAGGTACACATTGTTGTAAGGAAAGGTTTAATGGGGGGCGGGGCGGGGCGGCCGGTTTGTTGATTGTGATTATAGTAAGTGGATGCCTGCGGCATCATCTGATTTGCCACGTCAGGATGCACCTTTGGCTCATGACAGGCGGCGCTCTCATTCCATGCTTGTGGCAGACCTGTGTCTTTCATTCCTGCCATTGTTTGTGTGCTGTGAGAGGAGGCAGTATTGTGATGTTGGGTGCACCCCTGTGTAGGACATGTGTGGGTGTTGGTGGCTTGGCTGAGCAATGGTGGTTGTCGGGTGGGTGGGATATTCTGTTTTCTGAGTGGACCTCCCAGTCTGGTTATGACAGTGTGGATTGTCTAATGTGGCGGAGAGGATGCACTGGGTGTTGTTCCATGCTGGTGCTTACATATTGTCTGTGTGCGTGTTACAGGCAGAGAGTAGTGCGTGATAAGGGTGTGTGGCTGACGTGTGGTTGTGATTGTGAGCAGAGTCTTTCAGCATGTATACGGACAGTTGTATACATTATCTGTATTCTGATGGCTCTATCTATTACTAATCAGCGCCGTGTATACGTTTAATCCGGTTCCAGTCGAAACTGTTGTATCTCTGTACATTAGTGACACGGCGAGCCCGCTATGTAGTTACTCGTCTCGGCAGCTTCCACCGGTGTATGGCAAATGATTATAAGGAATCAGTCTAGTCGTCAATACCGATGGTGTGACGTCACATGTCTGGGGTGGGGGACGCTGCGCCCTTCCGGTGGGTCATGGCCTAGAAAGACTCTTCCCACGCAGGGGGGCGTGGACTGTCATTGACTCTTCCAGGTAATATACTTGCCGTACGTTCTTGCGACTGCGAGTGCAACGCTCACCGGTACCGACATGGATGGAGCGCCTCCTAGCTGACCGCTCAGCATCGGCATTCGTACAGAGAGCAACGCGGTCGCGTCTCTAGCTCGTAACTGGTACAGCCCGCAGCTCATGTATAGGGACATTCGGATATGTCGTCTCGATTATAATGGCTCTGCATCATTTACTAATCAGCGCCCTGTGTGTACTAATTCTGGTTCCAGTCAAGTTTTGCTGTTCTATTCCTGTTCAACAGTAGAACGGCGGCTCCACTACGTAGGTACTTCTCTCGGCAGCTTCCCCCGGGTATGGCAATTAATTACAGACATTTTTGTGTACAGACTAGTGCCGGTGTGTTGTGACAATGTCACAGGTCAGGGGTGGGGGAAGCTACGCCCTGCCAAATAGGTGGGTCAGGGCTCGGAAAAACTCTCCCCACACTGGGGGCTCGGACCCTCATTACTCTTCCGAGTAATATATTGAGGAGCGCACTTAGCCATTGCCCCGAGTCTTGGCGACTGCGAGTGCAACGCCCACGGGGACCGACGTGGACGGGGCGCCTCCTAGCTGATCACTCAGCATCGGAATCCGTACAGTGAGTTACGCGATCGAGTCTGTAGCTCGTAATTAGTACAGCTCGCAGCTGGCCAGGCTTACCCACTGTCGAGCCCGGGCACCCTCAGGCTCACCAGTTCTACCCAGCTACACCCGAGTTAGCCACAGGTTCTAGGCCATAAAGCCAAGTCCCAGATGTTCGGGACTCGGACCAAAAATGTTTACTACTCGTGTTGGCTTTAGTCCCACCACGTTAGACGAGTAACCGCCGAGGACATTTTAATTCGGGTCCTCTACCGCACATCTCTTACTGCCTGAGTCGCCCGTTGCCCTGTCGAGACATCAACCAGGGATAAGGTAGAAAACAGGCAGTTTTATAGGTAGCTGCCGTGCGGTCTGCCAAGGGGCTCATCGTATCTCCCGTAGGAGAACTTGGATACTAGTTCACGCGTGAACCGACACCTCCGACGACTACCCCAGCAGCTACCCCACGGTTCCCTTATTAGGTACTCGTTTTTACAAGATGTCTCTTGTCACACAGACGAGTTTCTGTCCGAGGTCGCAACGCGATCCTCTACCACACATCTCCTACTACCGGAAAGCGCCCGTTGCCCGTGGGTTCTAC
>NW_025726752.1:582500-587500 GCF_021461395.2 Schistocerca americana
ACTAAGAACGGCCATGCACCACCACCCACCGAATCAAGAAAGAGCTATCAATCTGTCAATCCTTCCGGTGTCCGGGCCTGGTGAGGTTTCCCGTGTTGAGTCAAATTAAGCCGCAGGCTCCACTCCTGGTGGTGCCCTTCCGTCAATTCCTTTAAGTTTCAGCTTTGCAACCATACTTCCCCCGGAACCCAAAAGCTTTGGTTTCCCGGAGGCTGCCCGCCGAGTCATCGGAGGAACTGCGGCGGATCGCTGGCTGGCATCGTTTATGGTTAGAACTAGGGCGGTATCTGATCGCCTTCGAACCTCTAACTTTCGTTCTTGATTAATGAAAACATACTTGGCAAATGCTTTCGCTTCTGTTCGTCTTGCGACGATCCAAGAATTTCACCTCTAACGTCGCAATACGAATGCCCCCGCCTGTCCCTATTAATCATTACCTCGGGTTCCGAAAACCAACAAAATAGAACCGAGGTCCTATTCCATTATTCCATGCACACAGTATTCAGGCGGGCTTGCCTGCTTTAAGCACTCTAATTTGTTCAAAGTAAACGTGCCGGCCCACCGAGACACTCACTCAAGAGCACCCTGGTAGGATTGCAACGGGGTCCGCCTCGGGACGCACGAGCACGCACGAGGCGCGTCGCACGCCTTCGGCTCGCCCCACCGGCAGGACGTCCCACGATACATGCCAGTTAAACACCGACGGGCGGTGAACCAACAGCGTGGGACACAAATCCAACTACGAGCTTTTTAACCGCAACAACTTTAATATACGCTATTGGAGCTGGAATTACCGCGGCTGCTGGCACCAGACTTGCCCTCCAATAGATACTCGTTAAAGGATTTAAAGTGTACTCATTCCGATTACGGGGCCTCGGATGAGTCCCGTATCGTTATTTTTCGTCACTACCTCCCCGTGCCGGGAGTGGGTAATTTGCGCGCCTGCTGCCTTCCTTGGATGTGGTAGCCGTTTCTCAGGCTCCCTCTCCGGAATCGAACCCTGATTCCCCGTTACCCGTTACAACCATGGTAGGCGCAGAACCTACCATCGACAGTTGATAAGGCAGACATTTGAAAGATGCGTCGCCGGTACGAGGACCGTGCGATCAGCCCAAAGTTATTCAGAGTCACCAAGGCAAACGGACCGGACGAGCCGACCGATTGGTTTTGATCTAATAAAAGCGTCCCTTCCATCTCTGGTCGGGACTCTGTTTGCATGTATTAGCTCTAGAATTACCACAGTTATCCAAGTAACGTGGGTACGATCTAAGGAACCATAACTGATTTAATGAGCCATTCGCGGTTTCACCTTAATGCGGCTTGTACTGAGACATGCATGGCTTAATCTTTGAGACAAGCATATGACTACTGGCAGGATCAACCAGGGAGCTGCGTCAACTAGAGCTGAGCAGCCGGCCGCCCGGGAGTGTGTCCCGGGGGCCCGCGCGAACACGCAAGCGTCCGCTCAATTATTCTGCAAACAGGAGGAGGCTGAGCTCCCCTGCACAATACACCTCGAAACCCTCTCAGGTCCCGGCGGCGCGCAGCGCCGTCCTAAGTACTTGGTCGGGTTCGAGAGAGGCGCAATCGCCCGGAGTTTGGCGAGTAGACGCTTTAGGTGCGACCACCCGTGCTCCCAACTGAGCTTGCCGCTGCCGACAGAGGCCCGGGAGCGTGCTGTCGTGGCATTGCCGGCGGGAGACAACACGCGCCACCTACGGTGACCGGCAGCTCCAACGCCAGCGCCACAGAAGGACAAAAGCCCCACTTGGGTGCCGAAGCGAACTCTCCCAGCACAGCGCACGCGCCAACACGTCCGCACAGCTGCGATACAAACCACCTGCGAGAACCGCAGAGGCGACCGAGCAGCAGACGGCGTCGCGGCGCCGAGCGCCGGGCGGCGGCGCATCCTCAGCGCACACAGTCCTCAATCGGACCAGCACACTGCAGATGTCCACCGCGCTTCGCACCGGGCCCGCGAGGACCTACTTTGGCCGCACGGCGCCGCGTGCAGGGTGCGCCGGCGCGCAGCTGCGCCGCCTGCCGCCTCCGTCGGCCGGCGCGCCTGCCACTGGCCGCCCCCACCAGCCGGCTGTAGCGCGTGCGCCCACGCACCGCGCGGCCAGCACGCCGGGAGGCCCCCCCTCACCGGCCGGGGACGGTCCCACCCAGCCACCGCCGCGTATCGCTTCACACCCAGATGCCATTCACGTTCGTGGGCATGGTGGGTATCGCTGGAACAACCGGTTGGTAGCTCAACCGATCGTCGCCATCACTGATTCACCTCTAGCGAGAACAACCGCACCACAACGGTTTACCAGTTGTTCATTTGCATAACGTCACCAGCAAACGTAGGCGTCCATCGCCATTTGCAAATTCAACGATTGTTGCATGCCTGTGTCAGGTGTCACGACACACTATGTCTGCCCACATACACGCAACAACATGTGCACGCTTCGCGAACACGTGGAAGGTGGCCCCCGTACGTATGCGATGTCCATTGCGCGAACGACTGTCAACCGGCCTCTGTCGCATGTCGCAGATGTGGAACGCAGTGCACCATGCTATCACGGTGTGTGAGAAGAGACGACTACGTCTGACAACACGCGCCACTACATCAACAGACGGCTCATGCTGATCGCCATCCAGGGCATACCACACTGCAATCCAGCTCTTATAGGGAGACGACACGTAGCTGAGTGCACAACATTTGGACCGCATGGTTCGCCGTTGTTGGCGCAGTCGTTGTACGGTCACATGTACCACGATGTATCATTCAGTACATGAGGACCAATGTGCAGTACAGTGTGTGATTTGGACGTACAACATCAGCGGACAGTTGACACAGGCCGTACCACAGCGTAGGCTAAGTGCTTCGCACATGCGAATGCCAATGAACAACTGCAAATGCCAATGAACAACTGCAAAGGGCATTGAGCATGTACGTCCTGCTGCCATCCACATTACAGTGTATAGCTGCAAGGTGTTTAACATGAAGCGATACACTGGGGACCGGGCAGTGCGAGTAGCAAACTATATTGCGGGGGTTGCAGTTAGGCAACACTACACTAATTTAACGCGTCGTATGACAATTACAGAGCAGGTTAAGGCCCAACGTGTGTTGGGTTAAGGCCCAACGTGTGTTGGGTTAAGGCCCAACGTGTGTTGGGTTAAGGCCCAACGTGTGTTGGGTTAAGGCCCAACGTGTGTTGGGTTAAGGCCCAACGTGTGTTGGGTTAAGGCCCAACGTGTGTTGGGTTAAGGCCCAACGTGTGTTGGGTTAAGGCCCAACGTGTGTTGGGTTAAGGCCCAACGTGTGTTGGGTTAAGGCCCAACGTGTGTTGGGTTAAGGCCCAACGTGTGTTGGGTTAAGGCCCAACGTGTGTTGGGTTAAGGCCCAACGTGTGTTGGGTTACGTTAAGGGGCAATGTGGGTTACGTTAAGGGGCAATGTGGGTTACGTTAAGGGGCAATGTGGGTTACGTTACGGCGCAATATAGGTTACGTTACGGCGCAATATAGGTTACGTTAAGGCGCAATATCGGTTACGTTAAGGCGCAATACAGGTTACGTTAAGGCGCAATACAGGTTACGTTAAGGCGCAATACAGGTTACGTTAAGGCGCAATACAGGTTACGTTAAGGCGCAATACAGGTTACGTTAAGGCGCAATGCAGGTTACGTTAAGGCGCAATGCAGGTTACGTTAAGGCGCAATACAGGTTACGTTAAGGCGCAATACAGGTTACGTTAAGGCGCAATACAGGTTACGTTAAGGCGCAATACAGGTTACGTTAAGGCGCAATACAGGTTACGTTAAGGCGCAATACAGGTTACGTTAAGGCGCAATACAGGTTACGTTAAGGCGCAATACAGGTTACGTTAAGGCGCAATACAGGTTACGTTAAGGCGCAATACAGGTTACGTTAAGGCGCAATACAGGTTACGTTAAGGCGCAATACAGGTTACGTTAAGGCGCAATACAGGTTACGTTAAGGCGCAATACAGGTTACGTTAAGGCGCAATACAGGTTACGTTAAGGCGCAATACAGGTTACGTTAAGGCGCAATACAGGTTACGTTAAGGCGCAATACAGGTTACGTTAAGGCGCAATACAGGTTACGTTAAGGCGCAATACAGGTTACGTTAAGGCGCAATACAGGTTAGGTTAAGGCGCAATACAGGTTAGGTTAAGGCGCAATACAGGTTAGGTTAAGGTACGACATAGGTTAGGTTAAGGTACGACATAGGTTAGGTTAAGGTACGACATAGGTTAGGTTAAGGTACGACATAGGTTAGGTTAAGGTACGACATAGGTTAGGTTAAGGTACGACATAGGTTAGGTTAAGGTACGACATAGGTTAGGTTAAGGTACGACATAGGTTAGGTTAAGGTACGACATAGGTTAGGTTAAGGTACGACATAGGTTAGGTTAAGGTACGACATAGGTTAGGTTAAGGTACGACATAGGTTAGGTTAAGGTACGACATAGGTTAGGTTAAGGTACGACATAGGTTAGGTTAAGGTACGACATAGGTTAGGTTAAGGTACGACATAGGTTAGGTTAAGGTACGACATAGGTTAGGTTAAGGTACGACATAGGTTAGGTTAAGGTACGACATAGGTTAGGTTAAGGTACGACATAGGTTAGGTTAAGGTACGACATAGGTTAGGTTAAGGTACGACATAGGTTAGGTTAAGGTACGACATAGGTTAGGTTAAGGTACGACATAGGTTAGGTTAAGGTACGACATAGGTTAGGTTAAGGTACGACATAGGTTAGGTTAAGGTACGACATAGGTTAGGTTACGGTACGACATAGGTTAGGTTACGGTACGACATAGGTTAGGTTACGGTACGACATAGGTTAGGTTACGGTACGACATAGGTTAGGTTACGGTACGACATAGGTTAGGTTACGGTACGACATAGGTTAGGTTACGGTACGACATAGGTTAGGTTACGGTACGACATAGGTTAGGTTACGGTACGACATAGGTTAG
>NW_025726752.1:592500-595000 GCF_021461395.2 Schistocerca americana
AATTGCAGTCCCAGGTACCGGAAGGTTTCACCCACACGTAGGGCGGGCACGGTGGCGTTGCCCGCTTTGAAGGTAACGTCGGCGTCGACCTTCACCTTCTTGTCGCGCCCAGACGCGACTAAGGCGAGGGTGAAACACTTCCGGGCGTTGATCTGCAGCCCCAGATGGGCGAGGGCTGCGACGGCTGCGTCGATGAGGGACTGCAATCCCCTCGCGGTCGATGCAAAAAGCAGGACGTCATCTGCGAAGGCCGCAGCGTTAACTCTGCGACCAAGGATCCGAGCTCCGATGTGGGAGGGAAGTTGACTCAAAACATAGTCCACCGCAAAATTGAAAAGGAGGGGGGAGAGGGGGTCACCCTGACGCACACCCCTAGCCGGCTGCAGGGGCACGCCCACGTCGGCGCCGCCCGCTATCACCGTCGTGCTACCCTCGTAACACCTTTCGACGTACTCAATAAAGCAATCCGGCAGGCCATGAGCCCTCAGCACGGGGCGGAGGGCGGCATGGTCTACCGAATCAAACGCTTTAGAGACGTCGATCGATGCCACAAAAACAGAGCGACAGGAGCGGACTGCGTCGGTGAGAGCAGTGTCCAAGATGAAGGTGTTTTCCAACATCCCATCCCGGGGGATGAATGCCCGCTGACGTTCGTCCACAGCACATGCACGCATCAGGCGTGACGCGAGAACCTTGTGAAAGGTCCGCGCCAACACCGAGCAGACCGTAATGGGGCGAAAGTCAGCGGGGGATGTTGGTGCAGCCGTTTTGGGGAGAAGTGACGTCCGGGCGCGAAGCAGACGCTCGGGGAGGGCGCGGGCCAGGAGGAAGAGGTTCAAGAGTTTCACCAGGACTTCATGCGGCAGGCGCCGCAGCTCCGCTGGAGTCAGGCCGTCCGGCCCGGCTGCCGATCCCCTGGGCGGCAAGGCAGCAGCGACCTCCTCACGTGTGACCGGCCCCCATAGGCACTCAGGAGCGACAGGCTCCGAGTGCGGGAGAAGGCGGTCACGGATGAAGCCGGCGGTGGAGATCGGCTTCTTCGTGAAGAGGTCCGCCCAGAAGTCCAGCAGACCGGGGATGTCGGGTGGCGGCTGCAGCAGGGTGCCGTCCAGCAAGCCGCGCACGCAACGCGCACGCGACCTACGGAAGGCGTCCTGTGTCCGCGCGTATTCCCAGCGGCGCCGCTTGCGCTTCTGCAGCGGCGGGGCGGCAGGCGGCCGCTTGGATGGTTGGCGCGGCCGCTGTGTCCTGGTGATCGACCTCTCCCCCCTGGACCCGACCGACGCAAGGGCATCCGGGAGCATGCCCAGGATGACATCGGGCGGCGTGCCCCGCCCCAGACCAATGACTCGATCCAGGGCAGAGAAACGCTGGGCGGAAGCAGGTAGCCCCGCCAGATGCTCCCAGATGGCGGCGTCAGTCGGCCCCTCCGGCGGCGGCCCGGTGGTGTCGGCCGCGAAGTCCTCGGCTGCGTCGACGGGCGGCGCAGCGGCCTCGCCCGCGTCAGGCAGCGAGCTCGCTGCTCCACGGCGGGACGCCGGCTCTTCACCCCGACCGATCTCAAGTGCCTCCATGAATTGGCGGACAAGCTGCTTGTGGGCAGCTTGCCGCCGTCGGCACTTGATTGCCTCAAGCGTTCGGTCGGGGAACATCCTGGTAAGTTCTTGATTTACAAAGAAGAACCGGGCGTCCCTCTCCAGGAACAGTTCGGCCTCTGCCTTGGCGAGCGACAGGACTTCTTCCTCCGTCCACCTCGCGCGATGCCTCTCCGTCACGATCTCAGCGTTGGCGGCCGCAGGGTGTTGGCGGCGGCGATGGACCCCGAGACCGTTCTTCGTGGTAAAAGTGCGGTGGCACTCACTGCAAGCAAAGGGAGCTACACAAACTATCGCATTTTCGTTACGGCCGGTTGGCCGGATAGGTGCTGGGGTAGCTGGGGTGGCACCTTCAGCGGAAGGGCCACCATCTCTTGTTTCTTGTCGGCTGCCCCCAACTATAAAGGGATAATGCGAGGGAGGGCTGGTAACCCCCCCAAGCCCCTGGTGCGGTCTTCCACTCTGCAAAAATCAGCGGGCCCACGAGAAGGGGAGAAGACCGCAGGAGAGGAGAGGCTAAGAGGGCTAGGCCCATGTATTGCGCATCACTCTCCCTGTAACTATAACCCAAGGAAGGCACCTCGCAGCAGCAGCACGACTACATCAAGACCGCACTTCGAAAAGCCAAGTCCGGATGCAGCCACACCGCCGCCACTTGGCCACCTTAAGAGAGTCATAGTTACTCCCGCCGTTTACCCGCGCTTGCTTGAATTTCTTCACGTTGACATTCAGAGCACTGGGCAGAAATCACATTGCGTCAACACCCGCTAGGGCCATCGCAATGCTTTGTTTTAATTAGACAGTCGGATTCCCCCAGTCCGTGCCAGTTCTGAGTTGATCGTTGAATGGCGGCCGAAGAGAATCCGCGCACCCGCGCGCCCCCGGAGGAGCACGCTAAGGCGGAC
>NW_025726752.1:600000-605000 GCF_021461395.2 Schistocerca americana
GACCGGACGAGCCGACCGATTGGTTTTGATCTAATAAAAGCGTCCCTTCCATCTCTGGTCGGGACTCTGTTTGCATGTATTAGCTCTAGAATTACCACAGTTATCCAAGTAACGTGGGTACGATCTAAGGAACCATAACTGATTTAATGAGCCATTCGCGGTTTCACCTTAATGCGGCTTGTACTGAGACATGCATGGCTTAATCTTTGAGACAAGCATATGACTACTGGCAGGATCAACCAGGGAGCTGCGTCAACTAGAGCTGAGCAGCCGGCCGCCCGGGAGTGTGTCCCGGGGGCCCGCGCGAACACGCAAGCGTCCGCTCAATTATTCTGCAAACAGGAGGAGGCTGAGCTCCCCTGCACAATACACCTCGAAACCCTCTCAGGTCCCGGCGGCGCGCAGCGCCGTCCTAAGTACTTGGTCGGGTTCGAGAGAGGCGCAATCGCCCGGAGTTTGGCGAGTAGACGCTTTAGGTGCGACCACCCGTGCTCCCAACTGAGCTTGCCGCTGCCGACAGAGGCCCGGGAGCGTGCTGTCGTGGCATTGCCGGCGGGAGACAACACGCGCCACCTACGGTGACCGGCAGCTCCAACGCCAGCGCCACAGAAGGACAAAAGCCCCACTTGGGTGCCGAAGCGAACTCTCCCAGCACAGCGCACGCGCCAACACGTCCGCACAGCTGCGATACAAACCACCTGCGAGAACCGCAGAGGCGACCGAGCAGCAGACGGCGTCGCGGCGCCGAGCGCCGGGCGGCGGCGCATCCTCAGCGCACACAGTCCTCAATCGGACCAGCACACTGCAGATGTCCACCGCGCTTCGCACCGGGCCCGCGAGGACCTACTTTGGCCGCACGGCGCCGCGTGCAGGGTGCGCCGGCGCGCAGCTGCGCCGCCTGCCGCCTCCGTCGGCCGGCGCGCCTGCCACTGGCCGCCCCCACCAGCCGGCTGTAGCGCGTGCGCCCACGCACCGCGCGGCCAGCACGCCGGGAGGCCCCCCCTCACCGGCCGGGGACGGTCCCACCCAGCCACCGCCGCGTATCGCTTCACACCCAGATGCCATTCACGTTCGTGGGCATGGTGGGTATCGCTGGAACAACCGGTTGGTAGCTCAACCGATCGTCGCCATCACTGATTCACCTCTAGCGAGAACAACCGCACCACAACGGTTTACCAGTTGTTCATTTGCATAACGTCACCAGCAAACGTAGGCGTCCATCGCCATTTGCAAATTCAACGATTGTTGCATGCCTGTGTCAGGTGTCACGACACACTATGTCTGCCCACATACACGCAACAACATGTGCACGCTTCGCGAACACGTGGAAGGTGGCCCCCGTACGTATGCGATGTCCATTGCGCGAACGACTGTCAACCGGCCTCTGTCGCATGTCGCAGATGTGGAACGCAGTGCACCATGCTATCACGGTGTGTGAGAAGAGACGACTACGTCTGACAACACGCGCCACTACATCAACAGACGGCTCATGCTGATCGCCATCCAGGGCATACCACACTGCAATCCAGCTCTTATAGGGAGACGACACGTAGCTGAGTGCACAACATTTGGACCGCATGGTTCGCCGTTGTTGGCGCAGTCGTTGTACGGTCACATGTACCACGATGTATCATTCAGTACATGAGGACCAATGTGCAGTACAGTGTGTGATTTGGACGTACAACATCAGCGGACAGTTGACACAGGCCGTACCACAGCGTAGGCTAAGTGCTTCGCACATGCGAATGCCAATGAACAACTGCAAATGCCAATGAACAACTGCAAAGGGCATTGAGCATGTACGTCCTGCTGCCATCCACATTACAGTGTATAGCTGCAAGGTGTTTAACATGAAGCGATACACTGGGGACCGGGCAGTGCGAGTAGCAAACTATATTGCGGGGGTTGCAGTTAGGCAACACTACACTAATTTAACGCGTCGTATGACAATTACAGAGCAGGTTAAGGCCCAACGTGTGTTGGGTTAAGGCCCAACGTGTGTTGGGTTAAGGCCCAACGTGTGTTGGGTTAAGGCCCAACGTGTGTTGGGTTAAGGCCCAACGTGTGTTGGGTTAAGGCCCAACGTGTGTTGGGTTAAGGCCCAACGTGTGTTGGGTTAAGGCCCAACGTGTGTTGGGTTAAGGCCCAACGTGTGTTGGGTTAAGGCCCAACGTGTGTTGGGTTAAGGCCCAACGTGTGTTGGGTTAAGGCCCAACGTGTGTTGGGTTACGTTAAGGGGCAATGTGGGTTACGTTAAGGGGCAATGTGGGTTACGTTAAGGGGCAATGTGGGTTACGTTACGGCGCAATATAGGTTACGTTACGGCGCAATATAGGTTACGTTAAGGCGCAATATCGGTTACGTTAAGGCGCAATACAGGTTACGTTAAGGCGCAATACAGGTTACGTTAAGGCGCAATACAGGTTACGTTAAGGCGCAATACAGGTTACGTTAAGGCGCAATACAGGTTACGTTAAGGCGCAATGCAGGTTACGTTAAGGCGCAATGCAGGTTACGTTAAGGCGCAATACAGGTTACGTTAAGGCGCAATACAGGTTACGTTAAGGCGCAATACAGGTTACGTTAAGGCGCAATACAGGTTACGTTAAGGCGCAATACAGGTTACGTTAAGGCGCAATACAGGTTACGTTAAGGCGCAATACAGGTTACGTTAAGGCGCAATACAGGTTACGTTAAGGCGCAATACAGGTTACGTTAAGGCGCAATACAGGTTACGTTAAGGCGCAATACAGGTTACGTTAAGGCGCAATACAGGTTACGTTAAGGCGCAATACAGGTTACGTTAAGGCGCAATACAGGTTACGTTAAGGCGCAATACAGGTTACGTTAAGGCGCAATACAGGTTACGTTAAGGCGCAATACAGGTTACGTTAAGGCGCAATACAGGTTACGTTAAGGCGCAATACAGGTTACGTTAAGGCGCAATACAGGTTAGGTTAAGGCGCAATACAGGTTAGGTTAAGGCGCAATACAGGTTAGGTTAAGGTACGACATAGGTTAGGTTAAGGTACGACATAGGTTAGGTTAAGGTACGACATAGGTTAGGTTAAGGTACGACATAGGTTAGGTTAAGGTACGACATAGGTTAGGTTAAGGTACGACATAGGTTAGGTTAAGGTACGACATAGGTTAGGTTAAGGTACGACATAGGTTAGGTTAAGGTACGACATAGGTTAGGTTAAGGTACGACATAGGTTAGGTTAAGGTACGACATAGGTTAGGTTAAGGTACGACATAGGTTAGGTTAAGGTACGACATAGGTTAGGTTAAGGTACGACATAGGTTAGGTTAAGGTACGACATAGGTTAGGTTAAGGTACGACATAGGTTAGGTTAAGGTACGACATAGGTTAGGTTAAGGTACGACATAGGTTAGGTTAAGGTACGACATAGGTTAGGTTAAGGTACGACATAGGTTAGGTTAAGGTACGACATAGGTTAGGTTAAGGTACGACATAGGTTAGGTTAAGGTACGACATAGGTTAGGTTAAGGTACGACATAGGTTAGGTTAAGGTACGACATAGGTTAGGTTAAGGTACGACATAGGTTAGGTTAAGGTACGACATAGGTTAGGTTAAGGTACGACATAGGTTAGGTTAAGGTACGACATAGGTTAGGTTACGGTACGACATAGGTTAGGTTACGGTACGACATAGGTTAGGTTACGGTACGACATAGGTTAGGTTACGGTACGACATAGGTTAGGTTACGGTACGACATAGGTTAGGTTACGGTACGACATAGGTTAGGTTACGGTACGACATAGGTTAGGTTACGGTACGACATAGGTTAGGTTACGGTACGATATAGGTTAGGTTACGGTACGATATAGGTTAGGTTAAGGTACACATTGTTGTAAGGAAAGGTTTAATGGGGGGCGGGGCGGGGCGGCCGGTTTGTTGATTGTGATTATAGTAAGTGGATGCCTGCGGCATCATCTGATTTGCCACGTCAGGATGCACCTTTGGCTCATGACAGGCGGCGCTCTCATTCCATGCTTGTGGCAGACCTGTGTCTTTCATTCCTGCCATTGTTTGTGTGCTGTGAGAGGAGGCAGTATTGTGATGTTGGGTGCACCCCTGTGTAGGACATGTGTGGGTGTTGGTGGCTTGGCTGAGCAATGGTGGTTGTCGGGTGGGTGGGATATTCTGTTTTCTGAGTGGACCTCCCAGTCTGGTTATGACAGTGTGGATTGTCTAATGTGGCGGAGAGGATGCACTGGGTGTTGTTCCATGCTGGTGCTTACATATTGTCTGTGTGCGTGTTACAGGCAGAGAGTAGTGCGTGATAAGGGTGTGTGGCTGACGTGTGGTTGTGATTGTGAGCAGAGTCTTTCAGCATGTATACGGACAGTTGTATACATTATCTGTATTCTGATGGCTCTATCTATTACTAATCAGCGCCGTGTATACGTTTAATCCGGTTCCAGTCGAAACTGTTGTATCTCTGTACATTAGTGACACGGCGAGCCCGCTATGTAGTTACTCGTCTCGGCAGCTTCCACCGGTGTATGGCAAATGATTATAAGGAATCAGTCTAGTCGTCAATACCGATGGTGTGACGTCACATGTCTGGGGTGGGGGACGCTGCGCCCTTCCGGTGGGTCATGGCCTAGAAAGACTCTTCCCACGCAGGGGGGCGTGGACTGTCATTGACTCTTCCAGGTAATATACTTGCCGTACGTTCTTGCGACTGCGAGTGCAACGCTCACCGGTACCGACATGGATGGAGCGCCTCCTAGCTGACCGCTCAGCATCGGCATTCGTACAGAGAGCAACGCGGTCGCGTCTCTAGCTCGTAACTGGTACAGCCCGCAGCTCATGTATAGGGACAGCGGGAATGTCGCATATTGGAGATAACTCTTCATGAAACGCATGTTATAGGGGTGGATTGCACATTGCGACTGCGGGAAAAGTCCGCCGTTCATCCGCTGGAGTTGCGAGTTGGGCGGTTGGAGTGGGGCGCAGGTGGAGTGATTG
>NW_025726752.1:610000-617500 GCF_021461395.2 Schistocerca americana
GGCCTCATTCAAGTTGGACTTGGGCTCGGCGCGAGGCGTCGGGGTAGTGGACCCTCCCAAACACCACATGCCACGACAGGCGGCAGCCTGCGGGGTTCGGTGCTGGACTCTTCCCTGTTCGCTCGCCGCTACTGGGGGAATCCTTGTTAGTTTCTTTTCCTCCGCTTAGTAATATGCTTAAATTCAGCGGGTAGTCTCGCCTGCTCTGAGGTCGTTGTACGAGGTGTCGCACGCCACACCGCCAGCCGGCTGTGCACGCTACCGAGTAAGTACCGGTATGCGAACCGCCAGGCGACGGGCGCGCATCGCACGTTTCAGGAGGCGCGGCCGGCCCCACAGGCGGCCGCGACGCTCCCAGGTCTGCGAAGCGGGGCAAACGCCGCGCGCTTCAGTATACGTAGCCGACCCTCAGCCAGACGTGGCCCGGGAACGGAATCCATGGACCGCAATGTGCGTTCGAAACGTCGATGTTCATGTGTCCTGCAGTTCACATGTCGACGCGCAATTTGCTGCGTTCTTCATCGACCCACGAGCCGAGTGATCCACCGTCCTGGGTGATCTTTTCTTAGTTTCCACTGTCTCTTTCAAGACAGTTGCATAGGCGGGACGTAGGCGTGTGGCGGCCCCTGTTCAAGCGTTCTGTGTCCAACGGCCTCACGGCCGATGGGCGTCGTACGGCTCCACACCGGAGCGGACAGGCAGTCGGGCGAAAGTCATTCAAAACCGGCGCCAGGCGCCAGGTGCCGCAGGCCAGCCGCTCCAGCGCTTCAGCGCTCGTACCACACAACATTGGCGTTAGTTTTGAGAAGCACGCGTGGTTCCGCACGCGGCGCACGGCTACTGCGAGCCGTACAGGTAGCGTGTTGCGCGACACGACACGCACATCGAACGACATGCAGTCTAGTCGGTAATGATCCTTCCGCAGGTTCACCTACGGAAACCTTGTTACGACTTTTACTTCCTCTAAATGATCAAGTTTGGTCATCTTTCCGGTAGCATCGGCAACGACAGAGTCAATGCCGCGTACCAGTCCGAAGACCTCACTAAATCATTCAATCGGTAGTAGCGACGGGCGGTGTGTACAAAGGGCAGGGACGTAATCAACGCGAGCTTATGACTCGCGCTTACTGGGAATTCCTCGTTCATGGGGAACAATTGCAAGCCCCAATCCCTAGCACGAAGGAGGTTCAGCGGGTTACCCCGACCTTTCGGCCTAGGAAGACACGCTGATTCCTTCAGTGTAGCGCGCGTGCGGCCCAGAACATCTAAGGGCATCACAGACCTGTTATTGCTCAATCTCGTGCGGCTAGAAGCCGCCTGTCCCTCTAAGAAGAAAAGTAATCGCTGACAGCACGAAGGATGTCACGCGACTAGTTAGCAGGCTAGAGTCTCGTTCGTTATCGGAATTAACCAGACAAATCGCTCCACCAACTAAGAACGGCCATGCACCACCACCCACCGAATCAAGAAAGAGCTATCAATCTGTCAATCCTTCCGGTGTCCGGGCCTGGTGAGGTTTCCCGTGTTGAGTCAAATTAAGCCGCAGGCTCCACTCCTGGTGGTGCCCTTCCGTCAATTCCTTTAAGTTTCAGCTTTGCAACCATACTTCCCCCGGAACCCAAAAGCTTTGGTTTCCCGGAGGCTGCCCGCCGAGTCATCGGAGGAACTGCGGCGGATCGCTGGCTGGCATCGTTTATGGTTAGAACTAGGGCGGTATCTGATCGCCTTCGAACCTCTAACTTTCGTTCTTGATTAATGAAAACATACTTGGCAAATGCTTTCGCTTCTGTTCGTCTTGCGACGATCCAAGAATTTCACCTCTAACGTCGCAATACGAATGCCCCCGCCTGTCCCTATTAATCATTACCTCGGGTTCCGAAAACCAACAAAATAGAACCGAGGTCCTATTCCATTATTCCATGCACACAGTATTCAGGCGGGCTTGCCTGCTTTAAGCACTCTAATTTGTTCAAAGTAAACGTGCCGGCCCACCGAGACACTCACTCAAGAGCACCCTGGTAGGATTGCAACGGGGTCCGCCTCGGGACGCACGAGCACGCACGAGGCGCGTCGCACGCCTTCGGCTCGCCCCACCGGCAGGACGTCCCACGATACATGCCAGTTAAACACCGACGGGCGGTGAACCAACAGCGTGGGACACAAATCCAACTACGAGCTTTTTAACCGCAACAACTTTAATATACGCTATTGGAGCTGGAATTACCGCGGCTGCTGGCACCAGACTTGCCCTCCAATAGATACTCGTTAAAGGATTTAAAGTGTACTCATTCCGATTACGGGGCCTCGGATGAGTCCCGTATCGTTATTTTTCGTCACTACCTCCCCGTGCCGGGAGTGGGTAATTTGCGCGCCTGCTGCCTTCCTTGGATGTGGTAGCCGTTTCTCAGGCTCCCTCTCCGGAATCGAACCCTGATTCCCCGTTACCCGTTACAACCATGGTAGGCGCAGAACCTACCATCGACAGTTGATAAGGCAGACATTTGAAAGATGCGTCGCCGGTACGAGGACCGTGCGATCAGCCCAAAGTTATTCAGAGTCACCAAGGCAAACGGACCGGACGAGCCGACCGATTGGTTTTGATCTAATAAAAGCGTCCCTTCCATCTCTGGTCGGGACTCTGTTTGCATGTATTAGCTCTAGAATTACCACAGTTATCCAAGTAACGTGGGTACGATCTAAGGAACCATAACTGATTTAATGAGCCATTCGCGGTTTCACCTTAATGCGGCTTGTACTGAGACATGCATGGCTTAATCTTTGAGACAAGCATATGACTACTGGCAGGATCAACCAGGGAGCTGCGTCAACTAGAGCTGAGCAGCCGGCCGCCCGGGAGTGTGTCCCGGGGGCCCGCGCGAACACGCAAGCGTCCGCTCAATTATTCTGCAAACAGGAGGAGGCTGAGCTCCCCTGCACAATACACCTCGAAACCCTCTCAGGTCCCGGCGGCGCGCAGCGCCGTCCTAAGTACTTGGTCGGGTTCGAGAGAGGCGCAATCGCCCGGAGTTTGGCGAGTAGACGCTTTAGGTGCGACCACCCGTGCTCCCAACTGAGCTTGCCGCTGCCGACAGAGGCCCGGGAGCGTGCTGTCGTGGCATTGCCGGCGGGAGACAACACGCGCCACCTACGGTGACCGGCAGCTCCAACGCCAGCGCCACAGAAGGACAAAAGCCCCACTTGGGTGCCGAAGCGAACTCTCCCAGCACAGCGCACGCGCCAACACGTCCGCACAGCTGCGATACAAACCACCTGCGAGAACCGCAGAGGCGACCGAGCAGCAGACGGCGTCGCGGCGCCGAGCGCCGGGCGGCGGCGCATCCTCAGCGCACACAGTCCTCAATCGGACCAGCACACTGCAGATGTCCACCGCGCTTCGCACCGGGCCCGCGAGGACCTACTTTGGCCGCACGGCGCCGCGTGCAGGGTGCGCCGGCGCGCAGCTGCGCCGCCTGCCGCCTCCGTCGGCCGGCGCGCCTGCCACTGGCCGCCCCCACCAGCCGGCTGTAGCGCGTGCGCCCACGCACCGCGCGGCCAGCACGCCGGGAGGCCCCCCCTCACCGGCCGGGGACGGTCCCACCCAGCCACCGCCGCGTATCGCTTCACACCCAGATGCCATTCACGTTCGTGGGCATGGTGGGTATCGCTGGAACAACCGGTTGGTAGCTCAACCGATCGTCGCCATCACTGATTCACCTCTAGCGAGAACAACCGCACCACAACGGTTTACCAGTTGTTCATTTGCATAACGTCACCAGCAAACGTAGGCGTCCATCGCCATTTGCAAATTCAACGATTGTTGCATGCCTGTGTCAGGTGTCACGACACACTATGTCTGCCCACATACACGCAACAACATGTGCACGCTTCGCGAACACGTGGAAGGTGGCCCCCGTACGTATGCGATGTCCATTGCGCGAACGACTGTCAACCGGCCTCTGTCGCATGTCGCAGATGTGGAACGCAGTGCACCATGCTATCACGGTGTGTGAGAAGAGACGACTACGTCTGACAACACGCGCCACTACATCAACAGACGGCTCATGCTGATCGCCATCCAGGGCATACCACACTGCAATCCAGCTCTTATAGGGAGACGACACGTAGCTGAGTGCACAACATTTGGACCGCATGGTTCGCCGTTGTTGGCGCAGTCGTTGTACGGTCACATGTACCACGATGTATCATTCAGTACATGAGGACCAATGTGCAGTACAGTGTGTGATTTGGACGTACAACATCAGCGGACAGTTGACACAGGCCGTACCACAGCGTAGGCTAAGTGCTTCGCACATGCGAATGCCAATGAACAACTGCAAATGCCAATGAACAACTGCAAAGGGCATTGAGCATGTACGTCCTGCTGCCATCCACATTACAGTGTATAGCTGCAAGGTGTTTAACATGAAGCGATACACTGGGGACCGGGCAGTGCGAGTAGCAAACTATATTGCGGGGGTTGCAGTTAGGCAACACTACACTAATTTAACGCGTCGTATGACAATTACAGAGCAGGTTAAGGCCCAACGTGTGTTGGGTTAAGGCCCAACGTGTGTTGGGTTAAGGCCCAACGTGTGTTGGGTTAAGGCCCAACGTGTGTTGGGTTAAGGCCCAACGTGTGTTGGGTTAAGGCCCAACGTGTGTTGGGTTAAGGCCCAACGTGTGTTGGGTTAAGGCCCAACGTGTGTTGGGTTAAGGCCCAACGTGTGTTGGGTTAAGGCCCAACGTGTGTTGGGTTAAGGCCCAACGTGTGTTGGGTTACGTTAAGGGGCAATGTGGGTTACGTTAAGGGGCAATGTGGGTTACGTTAAGGGGCAATGTGGGTTACGTTACGGCGCAATATAGGTTACGTTACGGCGCAATATAGGTTACGTTAAGGCGCAATATCGGTTACGTTAAGGCGCAATACAGGTTACGTTAAGGCGCAATACAGGTTACGTTAAGGCGCAATACAGGTTACGTTAAGGCGCAATACAGGTTACGTTAAGGCGCAATACAGGTTACGTTAAGGCGCAATGCAGGTTACGTTAAGGCGCAATGCAGGTTACGTTAAGGCGCAATACAGGTTACGTTAAGGCGCAATACAGGTTACGTTAAGGCGCAATACAGGTTACGTTAAGGCGCAATACAGGTTACGTTAAGGCGCAATACAGGTTACGTTAAGGCGCAATACAGGTTACGTTAAGGCGCAATACAGGTTACGTTAAGGCGCAATACAGGTTACGTTAAGGCGCAATACAGGTTACGTTAAGGCGCAATACAGGTTACGTTAAGGCGCAATACAGGTTACGTTAAGGCGCAATACAGGTTACGTTAAGGCGCAATACAGGTTACGTTAAGGCGCAATACAGGTTACGTTAAGGCGCAATACAGGTTACGTTAAGGCGCAATACAGGTTACGTTAAGGCGCAATACAGGTTACGTTAAGGCGCAATACAGGTTACGTTAAGGCGCAATACAGGTTACGTTAAGGCGCAATACAGGTTAGGTTAAGGCGCAATACAGGTTAGGTTAAGGTACGACATAGGTTAGGTTAAGGTACGACATAGGTTAGGTTAAGGTACGACATAGGTTAGGTTAAGGTACGACATAGGTTAGGTTAAGGTACGACATAGGTTAGGTTAAGGTACGACATAGGTTAGGTTAAGGTACGACATAGGTTAGGTTAAGGTACGACATAGGTTAGGTTAAGGTACGACATAGGTTAGGTTAAGGTACGACATAGGTTAGGTTAAGGTACGACATAGGTTAGGTTAAGGTACGACATAGGTTAGGTTAAGGTACGACATAGGTTAGGTTAAGGTACGACATAGGTTAGGTTAAGGTACGACATAGGTTAGGTTAAGGTACGACATAGGTTAGGTTAAGGTACGACATAGGTTAGGTTAAGGTACGACATAGGTTAGGTTAAGGTACGACATAGGTTAGGTTAAGGTACGACATAGGTTAGGTTAAGGTACGACATAGGTTAGGTTAAGGTACGACATAGGTTTGGTTACGGTACGACATAGGTTAGGTTACGGTACGACATAGGTTAGGTTACGGTACGACATAGGTTAGGTTACGGTACGACATAGGTTAGGTTACGGTACGACATAGGTTAGGTTACGGTACGACATAGGTTAGGTTACGGTACGACATAGGTTAGGTTACGGTACGATATAGGTTAGGTTACGGTACGATATAGGTTAGGTTAAGGTACACATTGTTGTAAGGAAAGGTTTAATGGGGGGCGGGGCGGGGCGGCCGGTTTGTTGATTGTGATTATAGTAAGTGGATGCCTGCGGCATCATCTGATTTGCCACGTCAGGATGCACCTTTGGCTCATGACAGGCGGCGCTCTCATTCCATGCTTGTGGCAGACCTGTGTCTTTCATTCCTGCCATTGTTTGTGTGCTGTGAGAGGAGGCAGTATTGTGATGTTGGGTGCACCCCTGTGTAGGACATGTGTGGGTGTTGGTGGCTTGGCTGAGCAATGGTGGTTGTCGGGTGGGTGGGATATTCTGTTTTCTGAGTGGACCTCCCAGTCTGGTTATGACAGTGTGGATTGTCTAATGTGGCGGAGAGGATGCACTGGGTGTTGTTCCATGCTGGTGCTTACATATTGTCTGTGTGCGTGTTACAGGCAGAGAGTAGTGCGTGATAAGGGTGTGTGGCTGACGTGTGGTTGTGATTGTGAGCAGAGTCTTTCAGCATGTATACGGACAGTTGTATACATTATCTGTATTCTGATGGCTCTATCTATTACTAATCAGCGCCGTGTATACGTTTAATCCGGTTCCAGTCGAAACTGTTGTATCTCTGTACATTAGTGACACGGCGAGCCCGCTATGTAGTTACTCGTCTCGGCAGCTTCCACCGGTGTATGGCAAATGATTATAAGGAATCAGTCTAGTCGTCAATACCGATGGTGTGACGTCACATGTCTGGGGTGGGGGACGCTGCGCCCTTCCGGTGGGTCATGGCCTAGAAAGACTCTTCCCACGCAGGGGGGCGTGGACTGTCATTGACTCTTCCAGGTAATATACTTGCCGTACGTTCTTGCGACTGCGAGTGCAACGCTCACCGGTACCGACATGGATGGAGCGCCTCCTAGCTGACCGCTCAGCATCGGCATTCGTACAGAGAGCAACGCGGTCGCGTCTCTAGCTCGTAACTGGTACAGCCCGCAGCTCATGTATAGGGACAGCGGGAATGTCGCATATTGGAGATAACTCTTCATGAAACGCATGTTATAGGGGTGGATTGCACATTGCGACTGCGGGAAAAGTCCGCCGTTCATCCGCTGGAGTTGCGAGTTGGGCGGTTGGAGTGGGGCGCAGGTGGAGTGATTGCCGGTCCACGATTTCGTGCGGCAGAGGCGCTGGCGTTGGGGTGCTGTGGTCGACAGAGGACGCAGGCTTTGTGGGTGGGGTCGAAAGATGGGCACTGTGGGCCCATCGATGTCTTGGTCGGCTTGGCGTCTCATAGATGGCGGTATCG
>NW_025726752.1:622500-630000 GCF_021461395.2 Schistocerca americana
AGTTTCTTTTCCTCCGCTTAGTAATATGCTTAAATTCAGCGGGTAGTCTCGCCTGCTCTGAGGTCGTTGTACGAGGTGTCGCACGCCACACCGCCAGCCGGCTGTGCACGCTACCGAGTAAGTACCGGTATGCGAACCGCCAGGCGACGGGCGCGCATCGCACGTTTCAGGAGGCGCGGCCGGCCCCACAGGCGGCCGCGACGCTCCCAGGTCTGCGAAGCGGGGCAAACGCCGCGCGCTTCAGTATACGTAGCCGACCCTCAGCCAGACGTGGCCCGGGAACGGAATCCATGGACCGCAATGTGCGTTCGAAACGTCGATGTTCATGTGTCCTGCAGTTCACATGTCGACGCGCAATTTGCTGCGTTCTTCATCGACCCACGAGCCGAGTGATCCACCGTCCTGGGTGATCTTTTCTTAGTTTCCACTGTCTCTTTCAAGACAGTTGCATAGGCGGGACGTAGGCGTGTGGCGGCCCCTGTTCAAGCGTTCTGTGTCCAACGGCCTCACGGCCGATGGGCGTCGTACGGCTCCACACCGGAGCGGACAGGCAGTCGGGCGAAAGTCATTCAAAACCGGCGCCAGGCGCCAGGTGCCGCAGGCCAGCCGCTCCAGCGCTTCAGCGCTCGTACCACACAACATTGGCGTTAGTTTTGAGAAGCACGCGTGGTTCCGCACGCGGCGCACGGCTACTGCGAGCCGTACAGGTAGCGTGTTGCGCGACACGACACGCACATCGAACGACATGCAGTCTAGTCGGTAATGATCCTTCCGCAGGTTCACCTACGGAAACCTTGTTACGACTTTTACTTCCTCTAAATGATCAAGTTTGGTCATCTTTCCGGTAGCATCGGCAACGACAGAGTCAATGCCGCGTACCAGTCCGAAGACCTCACTAAATCATTCAATCGGTAGTAGCGACGGGCGGTGTGTACAAAGGGCAGGGACGTAATCAACGCGAGCTTATGACTCGCGCTTACTGGGAATTCCTCGTTCATGGGGAACAATTGCAAGCCCCAATCCCTAGCACGAAGGAGGTTCAGCGGGTTACCCCGACCTTTCGGCCTAGGAAGACACGCTGATTCCTTCAGTGTAGCGCGCGTGCGGCCCAGAACATCTGAGGGCATCACAGACCTGTTATTGCTCAATCTCGTGCGGCTAGAAGCCGCCTGTCCCTCTAAGAAGAAAAGTAATCGCTGACAGCACGAAGGATGTCACGCGACTAGTTAGCAGGCTAGAGTCTCGTTCGTTATCGGAATTAACCAGACAAATCGCTCCACCAACTAAGAACGGCCATGCACCACCACCCACCGAATCAAGAAAGAGCTATCAATCTGTCAATCCTTCCGGTGTCCGGGCCTGGTGAGGTTTCCCGTGTTGAGTCAAATTAAGCCGCAGGCTCCACTCCTGGTGGTGCCCTTCCGTCAATTCCTTTAAGTTTCAGCTTTGCGACCATACTTCCCCCGGAACCCAAAAGCTTTGGTTTCCCGGAGGCTGCCCGCCGAGTCATCGGAGGAACTGCGGCGGATCGCTGGCTGGCATCGTTTATGGTTAGAACTAGGGCGGTATCTGATCGCCTTCGAACCTCTAACTTTCGTTCTTGATTAATGAAAACATACTTGGCAAATGCTTTCGCTTCTGTTCGTCTTGCGACGATCCAAGAATTTCACCTCTAACGTCGCAATACGAATGCCCCCGCCTGTCCCTATTAATCATTACCTCGGGTTCCGAAAACCAACAAAATAGAACCGAGGTCCTATTCCATTATTCCATGCACACAGTATTCAGGCGGGCTTGCCTGCTTTAAGCACTCTAATTTGTTCAAAGTAAACGTGCCGGCCCACCGAGACACTCACTCAAGAGCACCCTGGTAGGATTGCAACGGGGTCCGCCTCGGGACGCACGAGCACGCACGAGGCGCGTCGCACGCCTTCGGCTCGCCCCACCGGCAGGACGTCCCACGATACATGCCAGTTAAACACCGACGGGCGGTGAACCAACAGCGTGGGACACAAATCCAACTACGAGCTTTTTAACCGCAACAACTTTAATATACGCTATTGGAGCTGGAATTACCGCGGCTGCTGGCACCAGACTTGCCCTCCAATAGATACTCGTTAAAGGATTTAAAGTGTACTCATTCCGATTACGGGGCCTCGGATGAGTCCCGTATCGTTATTTTTCGTCACTACCTCCCCGTGCCGGGAGTGGGTAATTTGCGCGCCTGCTGCCTTCCTTGGATGTGGTAGCCGTTTCTCAGGCTCCCTCTCCGGAATCGAACCCTGATTCCCCGTTACCCGTTACAACCATGGTAGGCGCAGAACCTACCATCGACAGTTGATAAGGCAGACATTTGAAAGATGCGTCGCCGGTACGAGGACCGTGCGATCAGCCCAAAGTTATTCAGAGTCACCAAGGCAAACGGACCGGACGAGCCGACCGATTGGTTTTGATCTAATAAAAGCGTCCCTTCCATCTCTGGTCGGGACTCTGTTTGCATGTATTAGCTCTAGAATTACCACAGTTATCCAAGTAACGTGGGTACGATCTAAGGAACCATAACTGATTTAATGAGCCATTCGCGGTTTCACCTTAATGCGGCTTGTACTGAGACATGCATGGCTTAATCTTTGAGACAAGCATATGACTACTGGCAGGATCAACCAGGGAGCTGCGTCAACTAGAGCTGAGCAGCCGGCCGCCCGGGAGTGTGTCCCGGGGGCCCGCGCGAACACGCAAGCGTCCGCTCAATTATTCTGCAAACAGGAGGAGGCTGAGCTCCCCTGCACAATACACCTCGAAACCCTCTCAGGTCCCGGCGGCGCGCAGCGCCGTCCTAAGTACTTGGTCGGGTTCGAGAGAGGCGCAATCGCCCGGAGTTTGGCGAGTAGACGCTTTAGGTGCGACCACCCGTGCTCCCAACTGAGCTTGCCGCTGCCGACAGAGGCCCGGGAGCGTGCTGTCGTGGCATTGCCGGCGGGAGACAACACGCGCCACCTACGGTGACCGGCAGCTCCAACGCCAGCGCCACAGAAGGACAAAAGCCCCACTTGGGTGCCGAAGCGAACTCTCCCAGCACAGCGCACGCGCCAACACGTCCGCACAGCTGCGATACAAACCACCTGCGAGAACCGCAGAGGCGACCGAGCAGCAGACGGCGTCGCGGCGCCGAGCGCCGGGCGGCGGCGCATCCTCAGCGCACACAGTCCTCAATCGGACCAGCACACTGCAGATGTCCACCGCGCTTCGCACCGGGCCCGCGAGGACCTACTTTGGCCGCACGGCGCCGCGTGCAGGGTGCGCCGGCGCGCAGCTGCGCCGCCTGCCGCCTCCGTCGGCCGGCGCGCCTGCCACTGGCCGCCCCCACCAGCCGGCTGTAGCGCGTGCGCCCACGCACCGCGCGGCCAGCACGCCGGGAGGCCCCCCCTCACCGGCCGGGGACGGTCCCACCCAGCCACCGCCGCGTATCGCTTCACACCCAGATGCCATTCACGTTCGTGGGCATGGTGGGTATCGCTGGAACAACCGGTTGGTAGCTCAACCGATCGTCGCCATCACTGATTCACCTCTAGCGAGAACAACCGCACCACAACGGTTTACCAGTTGTTCATTTGCATAACGTCACCAGCAAACGTAGGCGTCCATCGCCATTTGCAAATTCAACGATTGTTGCATGCCTGTGTCAGGTGTCACGACACACTATGTCTGCCCACATACACGCAACAACATGTGCACGCTTCGCGAACACGTGGAAGGTGGCCCCCGTACGTATGCGATGTCCATTGCGCGAACGACTGTCAACCGGCCTCTGTCGCATGTCGCAGATGTGGAACGCAGTGCACCATGCTATCACGGTGTGTGAGAAGAGACGACTACGTCTGACAACACGCGCCACTACATCAACAGACGGCTCATGCTGATCGCCATCCAGGGCATACCACACTGCAATCCAGCTCTTATAGGGAGACGACACGTAGCTGAGTGCACAACATTTGGACCGCATGGTTCGCCGTTGTTGGCGCAGTCGTTGTACGGTCACATGTACCACGATGTATCATTCAGTACATGAGGACCAATGTGCAGTACAGTGTGTGATTTGGACGTACAACATCAGCGGACAGTTGACACAGGCCGTACCACAGCGTAGGCTAAGTGCTTCGCACATGCGAATGCCAATGAACAACTGCAAATGCCAATGAACAACTGCAAAGGGCATTGAGCATGTACGTCCTGCTGCCATCCACATTACAGTGTATAGCTGCAAGGTGTTTAACATGAAGCGATACACTGGGGACCGGGCAGTGCGAGTAGCAAACTATATTGCGGGGGTTGCAGTTAGGCAACACTACACTAATTTAACGCGTCGTATGACAATTACAGAGCAGGTTAAGGCCCAACGTGTGTTGGGTTAAGGCCCAACGTGTGTTGGGTTAAGGCCCAACGTGTGTTGGGTTAAGGCCCAACGTGTGTTGGGTTAAGGCCCAACGTGTGTTGGGTTAAGGCCCAACGTGTGTTGGGTTAAGGCCCAACGTGTGTTGGGTTAAGGCCCAACGTGTGTTGGGTTAAGGCCCAACGTGTGTTGGGTTAAGGCCCAACGTGTGTTGGGTTAAGGCCCAACGTGTGTTGGGTTAAGGCCCAACGTGTGTTGGGTTAAGGCCCAACGTGTGTTGGGTTACGTTAAGGGGCAATGTGGGTTACGTTAAGGGGCAATGTGGGTTACGTTAAGGGGCAATGTGGGTTACGTTACGGCGCAATATAGGTTACGTTACGGCGCAATATAGGTTACGTTAAGGCGCAATATCGGTTACGTTAAGGCGCAATACAGGTTACGTTAAGGCGCAATACAGGTTACGTTAAGGCGCAATACAGGTTACGTTAAGGCGCAATACAGGTTACGTTAAGGCGCAATGCAGGTTACGTTAAGGCGCAATGCAGGTTACGTTAAGGCGCAATACAGGTTACGTTAAGGCGCAATACAGGTTACGTTAAGGCGCAATACAGGTTACGTTAAGGCGCAATACAGGTTACGTTAAGGCGCAATACAGGTTACGTTAAGGCGCAATACAGGTTACGTTAAGGCGCAATACAGGTTACGTTAAGGCGCAATACAGGTTACGTTAAGGCGCAATACAGGTTACGTTAAGGCGCAATACAGGTTACGTTAAGGCGCAATACAGGTTACGTTAAGGCGCAATACAGGTTACGTTAAGGCGCAATACAGGTTACGTTAAGGCGCAATACAGGTTACGTTAAGGCGCAATACAGGTTACGTTAAGGCGCAATACAGGTTACGTTAAGGCGCAATACAGGTTACGTTAAGGCGCAATACAGGTTACGTTAAGGCGCAATACAGGTTAGGTTAAGGCGCAATACAGGTTAGGTTAAGGCGCAATACAGGTTAGGTTAAGGTACGACATAGGTTAGGTTAAGGTACGACATAGGTTAGGTTAAGGTACGACATAGGTTAGGTTAAGGTACGACATAGGTTAGGTTAAGGTACGACATAGGTTAGGTTAAGGTACGACATAGGTTAGGTTAAGGTACGACATAGGTTAGGTTAAGGTACGACATAGGTTAGGTTAAGGTACGACATAGGTTAGGTTAAGGTACGACATAGGTTAGGTTAAGGTACGACATAGGTTAGGTTAAGGTACGACATAGGTTAGGTTAAGGTACGACATAGGTTAGGTTAAGGTACGACATAGGTTAGGTTAAGGTACGACATAGGTTAGGTTAAGGTACGACATAGGTTAGGTTAAGGTACGACATAGGTTAGGTTAAGGTACGACATAGGTTAGGTTAAGGTACGACATAGGTTAGGTTAAGGTACGACATAGGTTAGGTTAAGGTACGACATAGGTTAGGTTAAGGTACGACATAGGTTAGGTTAAGGTACGACATAGGTTAGGTTAAGGTACGACATAGGTTAGGTTAAGGTACGACATAGGTTAGGTTAAGGTACGACATAGGTTAGGTTAAGGTACGACATAGGTTAGGTTACGGTACGACATAGGTTAGGTTACGGTACGACATAGGTTAGGTTACGGTACGACATAGGTTAGGTTACGGTACGACATAGGTTAGGTTACGGTACGACATAGGTTAGGTTACGGTACGACATAGGTTAGGTTACGGTACGACATAGGTTAGGTTACGGTACGATATAGGTTAGGTTACGGTACGATATAGGTTAGGTTAAGGTACACATTGTTGTAAGGAAAGGTTTAATGGGGGGCGGGGCGGGGCGGCCGGTTTGTTGATTGTGATTATAGTAAGTGGATGCCTGCGGCATCATCTGATTTGCCACGTCAGGATGCACCTTTGGCTCATGACAGGCGGCGCTCTCATTCCATGCTTGTGGCAGACCTGTGTCTTTCATTCCTGCCATTGTTTGTGTGCTGTGAGAGGAGGCAGTATTGTGATGTTGGGTGCACCCCTGTGTAGGACATGTGTGGGTGTTGGTGGCTTGGCTGAGCAATGGTGGTTGTCGGGTGGGTGGGATATTCTGTTTTCTGAGTGGACCTCCCAGTCTGGTTATGACAGTGTGGATTGTCTAATGTGGCGGAGAGGATGCACTGGGTGTTGTTCCATGCTGGTGCTTACATATTGTCTGTGTGCGTGTTACAGGCAGAGAGTAGTGCGTGATAAGGGTGTGTGGCTGACGTGTGGTTGTGATTGTGAGCAGAGTCTTTCAGCATGTATACGGACAGTTGTATACATTATCTGTATTCTGATGGCTCTATCTATTACTAATCAGCGCCGTGTATACGTTTAATCCGGTTCCAGTCGAAACTGTTGTATCTCTGTACATTAGTGACACGGCGAGCCCGCTATGTAGTTACTCGTCTCGGCAGCTTCCACCGGTGTATGGCAAATGATTATAAGGAATCAGTCTAGTCGTCAATACCGATGGTGTGACGTCACATGTCTGGGGTGGGGGACGCTGCGCCCTTCCGGTGGGTCATGGCCTAGAAAGACTCTTCCCACGCAGGGGGGCGTGGACTGTCATTGACTCTTCCAGGTAATATACTTGCCGTACGTTCTTGCGACTGCGAGTGCAACGCTCACCGGTACCGACATGGATGGAGCGCCTCCTAGCTGACCGCTCAGCATCGGCATTCGTACAGAGAGCAACGCGGTCGCGTCTCTAGCTCGTAACTGGTACAGCCCGCAGCTCATGTATAGGGACAGCGGGAATGTCGCATATTGGAGATAACTCTTCATGAAACGCATGTTATAGGGGTGGATTGCACATTGCGACTGCGGGAAAAGTCCGCCGTTCATCCGCTGGAGTTGCGAGTTGGGCGGTTGGAGTGGGGCGCAGGTGGAGTGATTGCCGGTCCACGATTTCGTGCGGCAGAGGCGCTGGCGTTGGGGTGCTGTGGTCGACAGAGGACGCAGGCTTTGTGGGTGGGGTCGAAAGATGGGCACTGTGGGCCCATCGATGTCTTGGTCGGCTTGGCGTCTCATAGATGGCGGTATCGTCGTTGCAGGACGTCA
>NW_025726752.1:635000-645000 GCF_021461395.2 Schistocerca americana
TAGTCGATCCCAATCAGCCTTTCGCCAGTTGTACTTGACGATGCCGTTCACCTGGTCTTGTGGAGGAGGCTCCCCATCATAAGCTACAGTGAAAGTGATCAGATTATGATCACTTAGTGTCGTTCCCCGCCATACCTTCCAATTCTCCGCGCGGAGATGCACATGTGCACTCTTTAGTGTCACATCAATGTTTGAGGTCGCTCCCCGGCGACCTTCAAAAGTTGGTGGGAAGTTTGGTCGGTTCAACACTTCTAATCCGAGCTCGAGAATTGCTTCAGCGAGTCTCTCACCCCGCCTAGCGGCGCGTCGCGCGCCAAGAGGCGTGATGTCACTGTGCCATAGGGGTGACATGGCGTTTGCGTCCATTGTGCAGATGAGCAAGTCATTGCGGTGGAACCCAACCGCCTCTTTTAACTGGTCGATGTACGGCCTCTCTCTGTGCCTGTACTGAAAGTACATGTTCAGCACGAAAAAGGTGAAATCGCCAGTGTTTATTTCGGCTAACACCATGCATCTGTTGCTGAGGTGCGCCACTTTCACTGCTCTCAGAGATCGATTTAGCACAGCGATCGCTGCCATAGGGTGCTCTCCTCCTGCCAAGATCTGAGCTGTAGTCGGCATATACAGGATCTTTCCGTCTTTGGAGTATGGCTCCTGTAGACATAAAATGTCTAAAGACTCCTCCTCCGCTCGGCGTCGCACCTCGCACATCACCGCTTGCGATCGCGCGCAGTTCAGCTGTCCTATTTTAACCGACACGGGCATTGTGATGTTTCACAGTCCGGTCGGCAACAGGTGAGGCGGCAGCCGGTAAGGAGACGGTTGACGAGAGGTCTTGTCTCCCATAGTCTGTCCGCTGGATTTTACGTTGTGTGAGGATTTTATAGAAGTCACACTCTTTTCCTGGCGTCACGCAATTGCGATTTCGCTTTTTGCACGGAATGCAGACCGGTTGGTTCCCCGCTTTTCGACAATCCTTTCTCATGTGGCCGTTTTCAGGTAGATAGGGACAGCGGGAATCTCGTTAATCCATTCATGCGCGTCACTAATTAGATGACGAGGCATTTGGCTACCTTAAGAGAGTCATAGTTACTCCCGCCGTTTACCCGCGCTTGCTTGAATTTCTTCACGTTGACATTCAGAGCACTGGGCAGAAATCACATTGCGTCAACACCCGCTAGGGCCATCGCAATGCTTTGTTTTAATTAGACAGTCGGATTCCCCCAGTCCGTGCCAGTTCTGAGTTGATCGTTGAATGGCGGCCGAAGAGAATCCGCGCACCCGCGCGCCCCCGGAGGAGCACGCTAAGGCGGACGCGGCCTCGCAGCAAGGAAGATCCGTGGGAGGCCAAGGCACGGGACCGAGCTCGGATCCTGCACGCAGGTTGAAGCACCGGGGCGCGAACGCCGCGCAGGCGCGCGCATCCTGCACCGCCGGCCAGCACGAGGCCAACCAACGGCGAGAGCAGACCACGCCCGCGCTAAACGCCCGCACTTACCGGCACCCCTACGGCACTCACCTCGCCCAGGCCCGGCACGTTAGCGCTGACCCACTTCCCGACCAAGCCCGACACGCCCCGATCCTCAGAGCCAATCCTTATCCCGAAGTTACGGATCCAATTTGCCGACTTCCCTTACCTACATTATTCTATCGACTAGAGGCTCTTCACCTTGGAGACCTGCTGCGGATATGGGTACGAACCGGCGCGACACCTCCACGTGGCCCTCTCCCGGATTTTCAAGGTCCGAGGGGAAGATCGGGACACCGCCGCAACTGCGGTGCTCTTCGCGTTCCAAACCCTATCTCCCTGCTAGAGGATTCCAGGGAACTCGAACGCTCATGCAGAAAAGAAAACTCTTCCCCGATCTCCCGACGGCGTCTCCGGGTCCTTTTGGGTTACCCCGACGAGCATCTCTAAAAGAGGGGCCCGACTTGTATCGGTTCCGCTGCCGGGTTCCGGAATAGGAACCGGATTCCCTTTCGCCCAACGGGGGCCAGCACAAAGTGCATCATGCTATGACGGCCCCCATCAACATCGGATTTCTCCTAGGGCTTAGGATCGACTGACTCGTGTGCAACGGCTGTTCACACGAAACCCTTCTCCGCGTCAGCCCTCCAGGGCCTCGCTGGAGTATTTGCTACTACCACCAAGATCTGCACCGACGGCGGCTCCAGGCAGGCTCACGCCCAGACCCTTCTGCGCCCACCGCCGCGACCCTCCTACTCGTCAGGGCTTCGCGGCCGGCCGCAAGGACCGGCCATGACTGCCAGACTGACGGCCGAGTATAGGCACGACGCTTCAGCGCCATCCATTTTCAGGGCTAGTTGCTTCGGCAGGTGAGTTGTTACACACTCCTTAGCGGATTCCGACTTCCATGGCCACCGTCCTGCTGTCTTAAGCAACCAACGCCTTTCATGGTTTCCCATGAGCGTCGATTCGGGCGCCTTAACTCGGCGTTTGGTTCATCCCACAGCGCCAGTTCTGCTTACCAAAAGTGGCCCACTTGGCACTCCGATCCGAGTCGTTTGCTCGCGGCTTCAGCATATCAAGCAAGCCGGAGATCTCACCCATTTAAAGTTTGAGAATAGGTTGAGGTCGTTTCGGCCCCAAGGCCTCTAATCATTCGCTTTACCGGATGAGACTCGTACGAGCACCAGCTATCCTGAGGGAAACTTCGGAGGGAACCAGCTACTAGATGGTTCGATTAGTCTTTCGCCCCTATACCCAGCTCCGACGATCGATTTGCACGTCAGAATCGCTACGGACCTCCATCAGGGTTTCCCCTGACTTCGTCCTGGCCAGGCATAGTTCACCATCTTTCGGGTCCCAACGTGTACGCTCTAGGTGCGCCTCACCTCGCAATGAGGACGAGACGCCCCGGGAGTGCGGAGGCCGCCGCCCCGTGAAGGGCGGGGAAGCCCCATCCTCCCTCGGCCCGCGCAAGGCGAGACCTTCACTTTCATTACGCCTTTAGGTTTCGTACAGCCCAATGACTCGCGCACATGTTAGACTCCTTGGTCCGTGTTTCAAGACGGGTCGTGAAATTGTCCAAAGCTGAAGCGCCGCTGACGGGAGCGATTATTCCGCCCGAGAGCATCCCGAGCCAACAGCGGCGCGGGTCCGGGGCCGGGCCAGGTAGGTCCGTCATCCGGGAAGAACCGCGCGCGCTTGCCGGGAGCCCGAGCGCCCAAAGGGGCGAATCGACTCCTCCAGATATACCGCCGGGCAGCCAGCCAGGACACCGGGGCTCTGCCCAACAGACGCGAACCGAGGCCCGCGGAAGGACAGGCTGCGCACCCGGGCCGTAGGCCGGCACCCAGCGGGTCGCGACGTCCTACTAGGGGAGAAGTGCGGCCCACCGCACACCGGAACGGCCCCACCCCGCGGCGAGTGGAAAGGCAACCGGACACGACCCCGCCGCGGATTGCTCCGCGCGGGCGGCCGGCCCCATCTGCCGAGGGCGGAGGCCTGTGGCCGGATGGGCGTGAATCTCACCCGTTCGACCTTTCGGACTTCTCACGTTTACCCCAGAACGGTTTCACGTACTTTTGAACTCTCTCTTCAAAGTTCTTTTCAACTTTCCCTCACGGTACTTGTTCGCTATCGGTCTCGTGGTCATATTTAGTCTCAGATGGAGTTTACCACCCACTTGGAGCTGCACTCTCAAGCAACCCGACTCGAAGGAGAGGTCCCGCCGACGCTCGCACCGGCCGCTACGGGCCTGGCACCCTCTACGGGCCGTGGCCTCATTCAAGTTGGACTTGGGCTCGGCGCGAGGCGTCGGGGTAGTGGACCCTCCCAAACACCACATGCCACGACAGGCGGCAGCCTGCGGGGTTCGGTGCTGGACTCTTCCCTGTTCGCTCGCCGCTACTGGGGGAATCCTTGTTAGTTTCTTTTCCTCCGCTTAGTAATATGCTTAAATTCAGCGGGTAGTCTCGCCTGCTCTGAGGTCGTTGTACGAGGTGTCGCACGCCACACCGCCAGCCGGCTGTGCACGCTACCGAGTAAGTACCGGTATGCGAACCGCCAGGCGACGGGCGCGCATCGCACGTTTCAGGAGGCGCGGCCGGCCCCACAGGCGGCCGCGACGCTCCCAGGTCTGCGAAGCGGGGCAAACGCCGCGCGCTTCAGTATACGTAGCCGACCCTCAGCCAGACGTGGCCCGGGAACGGAATCCATGGACCGCAATGTGCGTTCGAAACGTCGATGTTCATGTGTCCTGCAGTTCACATGTCGACGCGCAATTTGCTGCGTTCTTCATCGACCCACGAGCCGAGTGATCCACCGTCCTGGGTGATCTTTTCTTAGTTTCCACTGTCTCTTTCAAGACAGTTGCATAGGCGGGACGTAGGCGTGTGGCGGCCCCTGTTCAAGCGTTCTGTGTCCAACGGCCTCACGGCCGATGGGCGTCGTACGGCTCCACACCGGAGCGGACAGGCAGTCGGGCGAAAGTCATTCAAAACCGGCGCCAGGCGCCAGGTGCCGCAGGCCAGCCGCTCCAGCGCTTCAGCGCTCGTACCACACAACATTGGCGTTAGTTTTGAGAAGCACGCGTGGTTCCGCACGCGGCGCACGGCTACTGCGAGCCGTACAGGTAGCGTGTTGCGCGACACGACACGCACATCGAACGACATGCAGTCTAGTCGGTAATGATCCTTCCGCAGGTTCACCTACGGAAACCTTGTTACGACTTTTACTTCCTCTAAATGATCAAGTTTGGTCATCTTTCCGGTAGCATCGGCAACGACAGAGTCAATGCCGCGTACCAGTCCGAAGACCTCACTAAATCATTCAATCGGTAGTAGCGACGGGCGGTGTGTACAAAGGGCAGGGACGTAATCAACGCGAGCTTATGACTCGCGCTTACTGGGAATTCCTCGTTCATGGGGAACAATTGCAAGCCCCAATCCCTAGCACGAAGGAGGTTCAGCGGGTTACCCCGACCTTTCGGCCTAGGAAGACACGCTGATTCCTTCAGTGTAGCGCGCGTGCGGCCCAGAACATCTAAGGGCATCACAGACCTGTTATTGCTCAATCTCGTGCGGCTAGAAGCCGCCTGTCCCTCTAAGAAGAAAAGTAATCGCTGACAGCACGAAGGATGTCACGCGACTAGTTAGCAGGCTAGAGTCTCGTTCGTTATCGGAATTAACCAGACAAATCGCTCCACCAACTAAGAACGGCCATGCACCACCACCCACCGAATCAAGAAAGAGCTATCAATCTGTCAATCCTTCCGGTGTCCGGGCCTGGTGAGGTTTCCCGTGTTGAGTCAAATTAAGCCGCAGGCTCCACTCCTGGTGGTGCCCTTCCGTCAATTCCTTTAAGTTTCAGCTTTGCAACCATACTTCCCCCGGAACCCAAAAGCTTTGGTTTCCCGGAGGCTGCCCGCCGAGTCATCGGAGGAACTGCGGCGGATCGCTGGCTGGCATCGTTTATGGTTAGAACTAGGGCGGTATCTGATCGCCTTCGAACCTCTAACTTTCGTTCTTGATTAATGAAAACATACTTGGCAAATGCTTTCGCTTCTGTTCGTCTTGCGACGATCCAAGAATTTCACCTCTAACGTCGCAATACGAATGCCCCCGCCTGTCCCTATTAATCATTACCTCGGGTTCCGAAAACCAACAAAATAGAACCGAGGTCCTATTCCATTATTCCATGCACACAGTATTCAGGCGGGCTTGCCTGCTTTAAGCACTCTAATTTGTTCAAAGTAAACGTGCCGGCCCACCGAGACACTCACTCAAGAGCACCCTGGTAGGATTGCAACGGGGTCCGCCTCGGGACGCACGAGCACGCACGAGGCGCGTCGCACGCCTTCGGCTCGCCCCACCGGCAGGACGTCCCACGATACATGCCAGTTAAACACCGACGGGCGGTGAACCAACAGCGTGGGACACAAATCCAACTACGAGCTTTTTAACCGCAACAACTTTAATATACGCTATTGGAGCTGGAATTACCGCGGCTGCTGGCACCAGACTTGCCCTCCAATAGATACTCGTTCAAGGATTTAAAGTGTACTCATTCCGATTACGGGGCCTCGGATGAGTCCCGTATCGTTATTTTTCGTCACTACCTCCCCGTGCCGGGAGTGGGTAATTTGCGCGCCTGCTGCCTTCCTTGGATGTGGTAGCCGTTTCTCAGGCTCCCTCTCCGGAATCGAACCCTGATTCCCCGTTACCCGTTACAACCATGGTAGGCGCAGAACCTACCATCGACAGTTGATAAGGCAGACATTTGAAAGATGCGTCGCCGGTACGAGGACCGTGCGATCAGCCCAAAGTTATTCAGAGTCACCAAGGCAAACGGACCGGACGAGCCGACCGATTGGTTTTGATCTAATAAAAAGCGTCCCTTCCATCTCTGGTCGGGACTCTGTTTGCATGTATTAGCTCTAGAATTACCACAGTTATCCAAGTAACGTGGGTACGATCTAAGGAACCATAACTGATTTAATGAGCCATTCGCGGTTTCACCTTAATGCGGCTTGTACTGAGACATGCATGGCTTAATCTTTGAGACAAGCATATGACTACTGGCAGGATCAACCAGGGAGCTGCGTCAACTAGAGCTGAGCAGCCGGCCGCCCGGGAGTGTGTCCCGGGGGCCCGCGCGAACACGCAAGCGTCCGCTCAATTATTCTGCAAACAGGAGGAGGCTGAGCTCCCCTGCACAATACACCTCGAAACCCTCTCAGGTCCCGGCGGCGCGCAGCGCCGTCCTAAGTACTTGGTCGGGTTCGAGAGAGGCGCAATCGCCCGGAGTTTGGCGAGTAGACGCTTTAGGTGCGACCACCCGTGCTCCCAACTGAGCTTGCCGCTGCCGACAGAGGCCCGGGAGCGTGCTGTCGTGGCATTGCCGGCGGGAGACAACACGCGCCACCTACGGTGACCGGCAGCTCCAACGCCAGCGCCACAGAAGGACAAAAGCCCCACTTGGGTGCCGAAGCGAACTCTCCCAGCACAGCGCACGCGCCAACACGTCCGCACAGCTGCGATACAAACCACCTGCGAGAACCGCAGAGGCGACCGAGCAGCAGACGGCGTCGCGGCGCCGAGCGCCGGGCGGCGGCGCATCCTCAGCGCACACAGTCCTCAATCGGACCAGCACACTGCAGATGTCCACCGCGCTTCGCACCGGGCCCGCGAGGACCTACTTTGGCCGCACGGCGCCGCGTGCAGGGTGCGCCGGCGCGCAGCTGCGCCGCCTGCCGCCTCCGTCGGCCGGCGCGCCTGCCACTGGCCGCCCCCACCAGCCGGCTGTAGCGCGTGCGCCCACGCACCGCGCGGCCAGCACGCCGGGAGGCCCCCCCTCACCGGCCGGGGACGGTCCCACCCAGCCACCGCCGCGTATCGCTTCACACCCAGATGCCATTCACGTTCGTGGGCATGGTGGGTATCGCTGGAACAACCGGTTGGTAGCTCAACCGATCGTCGCCATCACTGATTCACCTCTAGCGAGAACAACCGCACCACAACGGTTTACCAGTTGTTCATTTGCATAACGTCACCAGCAAACGTAGGCGTCCATCGCCATTTGCAAATTCAACGATTGTTGCATGCCTGTGTCAGGTGTCACGACACACTATGTCTGCCCACATACACGCAACAACATGTGCACGCTTCGCGAACACGTGGAAGGTGGCCCCCGTACGTATGCGATGTCCATTGCGCGAACGACTGTCAACCGGCCTCTGTCGCATGTCGCAGATGTGGAACGCAGTGCACCATGCTATCACGGTGTGTGAGAAGAGACGACTACGTCTGACAACACGCGCCACTACATCAACAGACGGCTCATGCTGATCGCCATCCAGGGCATACCACACTGCAATCCAGCTCTTATAGGGAGACGACACGTAGCTGAGTGCACAACATTTGGACCGCATGGTTCGCCGTTGTTGGCGCAGTCGTTGTACGGTCACATGTACCACGATGTATCATTCAGTACATGAGGACCAATGTGCAGTACAGTGTGTGATTTGGACGTACAACATCAGCGGACAGTTGACACAGGCCGTACCACAGCGTAGGCTAAGTGCTTCGCACATGCGAATGCCAATGAACAACTGCAAATGCCAATGAACAACTGCAAAGGGCATTGAGCATGTACGTCCTGCTGCCATCCACATTACAGTGTATAGCTGCAAGGTGTTTAACATGAAGCGATACACTGGGGACCGGGCAGTGCGAGTAGCAAACTATATTGCGGGGGTTGCAGTTAGGCAACACTACACTAATTTAACGCGTCGTATGACAATTACAGAGCAGGTTAAGGCCCAACGTGTGTTGGGTTAAGGCCCAACGTGTGTTGGGTTAAGGCCCAACGTGTGTTGGGTTAAGGCCCAACGTGTGTTGGGTTAAGGCCCAACGTGTGTTGGGTTAAGGCCCAACGTGTGTTGGGTTAAGGCCCAACGTGTGTTGGGTTAAGGCCCAACGTGTGTTGGGTTAAGGCCCAACGTGTGTTGGGTTAAGGCCCAACGTGTGTTGGGTTAAGGCCCAACGTGTGTTGGGTTAAGGCCCAACGTGTGTTGGGTTAAGGCCCAACGTGTGTTGGGTTACGTTAAGGGGCAATGTGGGTTACGTTAAGGGGCAATGTGGGTTACGTTAAGGGGCAATGTGGGTTACGTTACGGCGCAATATAGGTTACGTTACGGCGCAATATAGGTTACGTTAAGGCGCAATATCGGTTACGTTAAGGCGCAATACAGGTTACGTTAAGGCGCAATACAGGTTACGTTAAGGCGCAATACAGGTTACGTTAAGGCGCAATACAGGTTACGTTAAGGCGCAATACAGGTTACGTTAAGGCGCAATGCAGGTTACGTTAAGGCGCAATGCAGGTTACGTTGAGGCGCAATACAGGTTACGTTAAGGCGCAATACAGGTTACGTTAAGGCGCAATACAGGTTACGTTAAGGCGCAATACAGGTTACGTTAAGGCGCAATACAGGTTACGTTAAGGCGCAATACAGGTTACGTTAAGGCGCAATACAGGTTACGTTAAGGCGCAATACAGGTTACGTTAAGGCGCAATACAGGTTACGTTAAGGCGCAATACAGGTTACGTTAAGGCGCAATACAGGTTACGTTAAGGCGCAATACAGGTTACGTTAAGGCGCAATACAGGTTACGTTAAGGCGCAATACAGGTTACGTTAAGGCGCAATACAGGTTACGTTAAGGCGCAATACAGGTTACGTTAAGGCGCAATACAGGTTACGTTAAGGCGCAATACAGGTTACGTTAAGGCGCAATACAGGTTAGGTTAAGGCGCAATACAGGTTAGGTTAAGGCGCAATACAGGTTAGGTTAAGGTACGACATAGGTTAGGTTAAGGTACGACATAGGTTAGGTTAAGGTACGACATAGGTTAGGTTAAGGTACGACATAGGTTAGGTTAAGGTACGACATAGGTTAGGTTAAGGTACGACATAGGTTAGGTTAAGGTACGACATAGGTTAGGTTAAGGTACGACATAGGTTAGGTTAAGGTACGACATAGGTTAGGTTAAGGTACGACATAGGTTAGGTTAAGGTACGACATAGGTTAGGTTAAGGTACGACATAGGTTAGGTTAAGGTACGACATAGGTTAGGTTAAGGTACGACATAGGTTAGGTTAAGGTACGACATAGGTTAGGTTAAGGTACGACATAGGTTAGGTTAAGGTACGACATAGGTTAGGTTAAGGTACGACATAGGTTAGGTTAAGGTACGACATAGGTTAGGTTAAGGTACGACATAGGTTAGGTTAAGGTACGACATAGGTTAGGTTAAGGTACGACATAGGTTAGGTTAAGGTACGACATAGGTTAGGTTAAGGTACGACATAGGTTAGGTTAAGGTACGACATAGGTTAGGTTAAGGTACGACATAGGTTAGGTTAAGGTACGACATAGGTTAGGTTAAGGTACGACATAGGTTAGGTTAAGGTACGACATAGGTTAGGTTAAGGTACGACATAGGTTAGGTTAAGGTACGACATAGGTTAGGT
>NW_025726752.1:650000-657500 GCF_021461395.2 Schistocerca americana
GGATTCCGACTTCCATGGCCACCGTCCTGCTGTCTTAAGCAACCAACGCCTTTCATGGTTTCCCATGAGCGTCGATTCGGGCGCCTTAACTCGGCGTTTGGTTCATCCCACAGCGCCAGTTCTGCTTACCAAAAGTGGCCCACTTGGCACTCCGATCCGAGTCGTTTGCTCGCGGCTTCAGCATATCAAGCAAGCCGGAGATCTCACCCATTTAAAGTTTGAGAATAGGTTGAGGTCGTTTCGGCCCCAAGGCCTCTAATCATTCGCTTTACCGGATGAGACTCGTACGAGCACCAGCTATCCTGAGGGAAACTTCGGAGGGAACCAGCTACTAGATGGTTCGATTAGTCTTTCGCCCCTATACCCAGCTCCGACGATCGATTTGCACGTCAGAATCGCTACGGACCTCCATCAGGGTTTCCCCTGACTTCGTCCTGGCCAGGCATAGTTCACCATCTTTCGGGTCCCAACGTGTACGCTCTAGGTGCGCCTCACCTCGCAATGAGGACGAGACGCCCCGGGAGTGCGGAGGCCGCCGCCCCGTGAAGGGCGGGGAAGCCCCATCCTCCCTCGGCCCGCGCAAGGCGAGACCTTCACTTTCATTACGCCTTTAGGTTTCGTACAGCCCAATGACTCGCGCACATGTTAGACTCCTTGGTCCGTGTTTCAAGACGGGTCGTGAAATTGTCCAAAGCTGAAGCGCCGCTGACGGGAGCGATTATTCCGCCCGAGAGCATCCCGAGCCAACAGCGGCGCGGGTCCGGGGCCGGGCCAGGTAGGTCCGTCATCCGGGAAGAACCGCGCGCGCTTGCCGGGAGCCCGAGCGCCCAAAGGGGCGAATCGACTCCTCCAGATATACCGCCGGGCAGCCAGCCAGGACACCGGGGCTCTGCCCAACAGACGCGAACCGAGGCCCGCGGAAGGACAGGCTGCGCACCCGGGCCGTAGGCCGGCACCCAGCGGGTCGCGACGTCCTACTAGGGGAGAAGTGCGGCCCACCGCACACCGGAACGGCCCCACCCCGCGGCGAGTGGAAAGGCAACCGGACACGACCCCGCCGCGGATTGCTCCGCGCGGGCGGCCGGCCCCATCTGCCGAGGGCGGAGGCCTGTGGCCGGATGGGCGTGAATCTCACCCGTTCGACCTTTCGGACTTCTCACGTTTACCCCAGAACGGTTTCACGTACTTTTGAACTCTCTCTTCAAAGTTCTTTTCAACTTTCCCTCACGGTACTTGTTCGCTATCGGTCTCGTGGTCATATTTAGTCTCAGATGGAGTTTACCACCCACTTGGAGCTGCACTCTCAAGCAACCCGACTCGAAGGAGAGGTCCCGCCGACGCTCGCACCGGCCGCTACGGGCCTGGCACCCTCTACGGGCCGTTGCCACATTCAAGTAGGACTTGGGCTCGGCGCGAGGCGTCGGGGTAGTGGACCCTCCCAAACACCACATGCCACGACAGGCGGCAGCCTGCGGGGTTCGGTGCTGGACTCTTCCCTGTTCGCTCGCCGCTACTGGGGGAATCCTTGTTAGTTTCTTTTCCTCCGCTTAGTAATATGCTTAAATTCAGCGGGTAGTCTCGCCTGCTCTGAGGTCGTTGTACGAGGTGTCGCACGCCACACCGCCAGCCGGCTGTGCACGCTACCGAGTAAGTACCGGTATGCGAACCGCCAGGCGACGGGCGCGCATCGCACGTTTCAGGAGGCGCGGCCGGCCCCACAGGCGGCCGCGACGCTCCCAGGTCTGCGAAGCGGGGCAAACGCCGCGCGCTTCAGTATACGTAGCCGACCCTCAGCCAGACGTGGCCCGGGAACGGAATCCATGGACCGCAATGTGCGTTCGAAACGTCGATGTTCATGTGTCCTGCAGTTCACATGTCGACGCGCAATTTGCTGCGTTCTTCATCGACCCACGAGCCGAGTGATCCACCGTCCTGGGTGATCTTTTCTTAGTTTCCACTGTCTCTTTCAAGACAGTTGCATAGGCGGGACGTAGGCGTGTGGCGGCCCCTGTTCAAGCGTTCTGTGTCCAACGGCCTCACGGCCGATGGGCGTCGTACGGCTCCACACCGGAGCGGACAGGCAGTCGGGCGAAAGTCATTCAAAACCGGCGCCAGGCGCCAGGTGCCGCAGGCCAGCCGCTCCAGCGCTTCAGCGCTCGTACCACACAACATTGGCGTTAGTTTTGAGAAGCACGCGTGGTTCCGCACGCGGCGCACGGCTACTGCGAGCCGTACAGGTAGCGTGTTGCGCGACACGACACGCACATCGAACGACATGCAGTCTAGTCGGTAATGATCCTTCCGCAGGTTCACCTACGGAAACCTTGTTACGACTTTTACTTCCTCTAAATGATCAAGTTTGGTCATCTTTCCGGTAGCATCGGCAACGACAGAGTCAATGCCGCGTACCAGTCCGAAGACCTCACTAAATCATTCAATCGGTAGTAGCGACGGGCGGTGTGTACAAAGGGCAGGGACGTAATCAACGCGAGCTTATGACTCGCGCTTACTGGGAATTCCTCGTTCATGGGGAACAATTGCAAGCCCCAATCCCTAGCACGAAGGAGGTTCAGCGGGTTACCCCGACCTTTCGGCCTAGGAAGACACGCTGATTCCTTCAGTGTAGCGCGCGTGCGGCCCAGAACATCTAAGGGCATCACAGACCTGTTATTGCTCAATCTCGTGCGGCTAGAAGCCGCCTGTCCCTCTAAGAAGAAAAGTAATCGCTGACAGCACGAAGGATGTCACGCGACTAGTTAGCAGGCTAGAGTCTCGTTCGTTATCGGAATTAACCAGACAAATCGCTCCACCAACTAAGAACGGCCATGCACCACCACCCACCGAATCAAGAAAGAGCTATCAATCTGTCAATCCTTCCGGTGTCCGGGCCTGGTGAGGTTTCCCGTGTTGAGTCAAATTAAGCCGCAGGCTCCACTCCTGGTGGTGCCCTTCCGTCAATTCCTTTAAGTTTCAGCTTTGCAACCATACTTCCCCCGGAACCCAAAAGCTTTGGTTTCCCGGAGGCTGCCCGCCGAGTCATCGGAGGAACTGCGGCGGATCGCTGGCTGGCATCGTTTATGGTTAGAACTAGGGCGGTATCTGATCGCCTTCGAACCTCTAACTTTCGTTCTTGATTAATGAAAACATACTTGGCAAATGCTTTCGCTTCTGTTCGTCTTGCGACGATCCAAGAATTTCACCTCTAACGTCGCAATACGAATGCCCCCGCCTGTCCCTATTAATCATTACCTCGGGTTCCGAAAACCAACAAAATAGAACCGAGGTCCTATTCCATTATTCCATGCACACAGTATTCAGGCGGGCTTGCCTGCTTTAAGCACTCTAATTTGTTCAAAGTAAACGTGCCGGCCCACCGAGACACTCACTCAAGAGCACCCTGGTAGGATTGCAACGGGGTCCGCCTCGGGACGCACGAGCACGCACGAGGCGCGTCGCACGCCTTCGGCTCGCCCCACCGGCAGGACGTCCCACGATACATGCCAGTTAAACACCGACGGGCGGTGAACCAACAGCGTGGGACACAAATCCAACTACGAGCTTTTTAACCGCAACAACTTTAATATACGCTATTGGAGCTGGAATTACCGCGGCTGCTGGCACCAGACTTGCCCTCCAATAGATACTCGTTAAAGGATTTAAAGTGTACTCATTCCGATTACGGGGCCTCGGATGAGTCCCGTATCGTTATTTTTCGTCACTACCTCCCCGTGCCGGGAGTGGGTAATTTGCGCGCCTGCTGCCTTCCTTGGATGTGGTAGCCGTTTCTCAGGCTCCCTCTCCGGAATCGAACCCTGATTCCCCGTTACCCGTTACAACCATGGTAGGCGCAGAACCTACCATCGACAGTTGATAAGGCAGACATTTGAAAGATGCGTCGCCGGTACGAGGACCGTGCGATCAGCCCAAAGTTATTCAGAGTCACCAAGGCAAACGGACCGGACGAGCCGACCGATTGGTTTTGATCTAATAAAAGCGTCCCTTCCATCTCTGGTCGGGACTCTGTTTGCATGTATTAGCTCTAGAATTACCACAGTTATCCAAGTAACGTGGGTACGATCTAAGGAACCATAACTGATTTAATGAGCCATTCGCGGTTTCACCTTAATGCGGCTTGTACTGAGACATGCATGGCTTAATCTTTGAGACAAGCATATGACTACTGGCAGGATCAACCAGGGAGCTGCGTCAACTAGAGCTGAGCAGCCGGCCGCCCGGGAGTGTGTCCCGGGGGCCCGCGCGAACACGCAAGCGTCCGCTCAATTATTCTGCAAACAGGAGGAGGCTGAGCTCCCCTGCACAATACACCTCGAAACCCTCTCAGGTCCCGGCGGCGCGCAGCGCCGTCCTAAGTACTTGGTCGGGTTCGAGAGAGGCGCAATCGCCCGGAGTTTGGCGAGTAGACGCTTTAGGTGCGACCACCCGTGCTCCCAACTGAGCTTGCCGCTGCCGACAGAGGCCCGGGAGCGTGCTGTCGTGGCATTGCCGGCGGGAGACAACACGCGCCACCTACGGTGACCGGCAGCTCCAACGCCAGCGCCACAGAAGGACAAAAGCCCCACTTGGGTGCCGAAGCGAACTCTCCCAGCACAGCGCACGCGCCAACACGTCCGCACAGCTGCGATACAAACCACCTGCGAGAACCGCAGAGGCGACCGAGCAGCAGACGGCGTCGCGGCGCCGAGCGCCGGGCGGCGGCGCATCCTCAGCGCACACAGTCCTCAATCGGACCAGCACACTGCAGATGTCCACCGCGCTTCGCACCGGGCCCGCGAGGACCTACTTTGGCCGCACGGCGCCGCGTGCAGGGTGCGCCGGCGCGCAGCTGCGCCGCCTGCCGCCTCCGTCGGCCGGCGCGCCTGCCACTGGCCGCCCCCACCAGCCGGCTGTAGCGCGTGCGCCCACGCACCGCGCGGCCAGCACGCCGGGAGGCCCCCCCTCACCGGCCGGGGACGGTCCCACCCAGCCACCGCCGCGTATCGCTTCACACCCAGATGCCATTCACGTTCGTGGGCATGGTGGGTATCGCTGGAACAACCGGTTGGTAGCTCAACCGATCGTCGCCATCACTGATTCACCTCTAGCGAGAACAACCGCACCACAACGGTTTACCAGTTGTTCATTTGCATAACGTCACCAGCAAACGTAGGCGTCCATCGCCATTTGCAAATTCAACGATTGTTGCATGCCTGTGTCAGGTGTCACGACACACTATGTCTGCCCACATACACGCAACAACATGTGCACGCTTCGCGAACACGTGGAAGGTGGCCCCCGTACGTATGCGATGTCCATTGCGCGAACGACTGTCAACCGGCCTCTGTCGCATGTCGCAGATGTGGAACGCAGTGCACCATGCTATCACGGTGTGTGAGAAGAGACGACTACGTCTGACAACACGCGCCACTACATCAACAGACGGCTCATGCTGATCGCCATCCAGGGCATACCACACTGCAATCCAGCTCTTATAGGGAGACGACACGTAGCTGAGTGCACAACATTTGGACCGCATGGTTCGCCGTTGTTGGCGCAGTCGTTGTACGGTCACATGTACCACGATGTATCATTCAGTACATGAGGACCAATGTGCAGTACAGTGTGTGATTTGGACGTACAACATCAGCGGACAGTTGACACAGGCCGTACCACAGCGTAGGCTAAGTGCTTCGCACATGCGAATGCCAATGAACAACTGCAAATGCCAATGAACAACTGCAAAGGGCATTGAGCATGTACGTCCTGCTGCCATCCACATTACAGTGTATAGCTGCAAGGTGTTTAACATGAAGCGATACACTGGGGACCGGGCAGTGCGAGTAGCAAACTATATTGCGGGGGTTGCAGTTAGGCAACACTACACTAATTTAACGCGTCGTATGACAATTACAGAGCAGGTTAAGGCCCAACGTGTGTTGGGTTAAGGCCCAACGTGTGTTGGGTTAAGGCCCAACGTGTGTTGGGTTAAGGCCCAACGTGTGTTGGGTTAAGGCCCAACGTGTGTTGGGTTAAGGCCCAACGTGTGTTGGGTTAAGGCCCAACGTGTGTTGGGTTAAGGCCCAACGTGTGTTGGGTTAAGGCCCAACGTGTGTTGGGTTAAGGCCCAACGTGTGTTGGGTTAAGGCCCAACGTGTGTTGGGTTACGTTAAGGGGCAATGTGGGTTACGTTAAGGGGCAATGTGGGTTACGTTAAGGGGCAATGTGGGTTACGTTACGGCGCAATATAGGTTACGTTACGGCGCAATATAGGTTACGTTAAGGCGCAATATCGGTTACGTTAAGGCGCAATACAGGTTACGTTAAGGCGCAATACAGGTTACGTTAAGGCGCAATACAGGTTACGTTAAGGCGCAATACAGGTTACGTTAAGGCGCAATGCAGGTTACGTTAAGGCGCAATGCAGGTTACGTTAAGGCGCAATACAGGTTACGTTAAGGCGCAATACAGGTTACGTTAAGGCGCAATACAGGTTACGTTAAGGCGCAATACAGGTTACGTTAAGGCGCAATACAGGTTACGTTAAGGCGCAATACAGGTTACGTTAAGGCGCAATACAGGTTACGTTAAGGCGCAATACAGGTTACGTTAAGGCGCAATACAGGTTACGTTAAGGCGCAATACAGGTTACGTTAAGGCGCAATACAGGTTACGTTAAGGCGCAATACAGGTTACGTTAAGGCGCAATACAGGTTACGTTAAGGCGCAATACAGGTTACGTTAAGGCGCAATACAGGTTACGTTAAGGCGCAATACAGGTTACGTTAAGGCGCAATACAGGTTACGTTAAGGCGCAATACAGGTTACGTTAAGGCGCAATACAGGTTACGTTAAGGCGCAATACAGGTTACGTTAAGGCGCAATACAGGTTACGTTAAGGCGCAATACAGGTTAGGTTGAGGCTCAATACAGGTTAGGTTAAGGCGCAATACAGGTTAGGTTAAGGTACGACATAGGTTAGGTTAAGGTACGACATAGGTTAGGTTAAGGTACGACATAGGTTAGGTTAAGGTACGACATAGGTTAGGTTAAGGTACGACATAGGTTAGGTTAAGGTACGACATAGGTTAGGTTAAGGTACGACATAGGTTAGGTTAAGGTACGACATAGGTTAGGTTAAGGTACGACATAGGTTAGGTTAAGGTACGACATAGGTTAGGTTAAGGTACGACATAGGTTAGGTTAAGGTACGACATAGGTTAGGTTAAGGTACGACATAGGTTAGGTTAAGGTACGACATAGGTTAGGTTAAGGTACGACATAGGTTAGGTTAAGGTACGACATAGGTTAGGTTAAGGTACGACATAGGTTAGGTTAAGGTACGACATAGGTTAGGTTAAGGTACGACATAGGTTAGGTTAAGGTACGACATAGGTTAGGTTAAGGTACGACATAGGTTAGGTTAAGGTACGACATAGGTTAGGTTAAGGTACGACATAGGTTAGGTTAAGGTACGACATAGGTTAGGTTAAGGTACGACATAGG
>NW_025726752.1:662500-672500 GCF_021461395.2 Schistocerca americana
CTTTTTCGCGTGGTCTTTTACCACCACGCTACTCGTGTTAGCAAGACTCCTCTTGCAGCCAGAGACGAGTTACGGCCGATGCCACCATACGCGGCCCTCTACTGCATTACTGATCTGCCAGTCTCGCCCTTTACCGCCTAGCGCATGTGAGCTAGGGATCGGGTAGAAACATGACAGTTCTAAGGGTAGTTGCCATGCAGTCTGCAGGGTAACATCGTGGCCAAAGGCTCTCGGTTACTAGTGATTCCCACGCTGAAAAACGTGGCCCGACTTCCTCAAACGATGGCCCTGGACAACAACCCTATATTACCATGGACTGGTCTGGCACCACCTATTCAACATATTCGGTAGCAACCCTCCACTACAGAGGGTCCCATACAGTCACTTATTCAGCATATTCGTGACAGACTCCCACTACAGGAGACCGGACCCATACCAACTCCTGTTTGCCCCCAACGGCAAAAGGGGACTTACTACAAGGTCGGCAGGAGGATCCTGCATGGCACTGCCTGTTCAATATATTCAGCAGCAACCCTCCACTACAGAGGGCCCCCAGAGAAGCTCATGGGGCCTTGGTCCGGGGCTACCTATTGACATATATTCGGCAGCTACCTCCTATTACGGGAGGCGTTCCCCTATCCGCCACCCGGGGACCCGACTTCGTAGCGTGGCCAGCGCTCGGACCCTGCTCCGACACGGTAGTTGCCCTTGTACGGGTCTTACTGCACACCCGGTCAGGACGCAGGGTCCCGAAGTAGTAGATAGGGACAGCGGGAATCTCGTTAATCCATTCATGCGCGTCACTAATTAGATGACGAGGCATTTGGCTAGATTAAGAGAAGTCATAGTTAACTCCCGCCGTTTACCCGCGCTTGCTTGAATTTCTTCACGTTGACATTCAGAGCACTGGGCAGAAATCACATTGCGTCAACACCCGCTAGGGCCATCGCAATGCTTTGTTTTAATTAGACAGTCGGATTCCCCCAGTCCGTGCCAGTTCTGAGTTGATCGTTGAATGGCGGCCGAAGAGAATCCGCGCACCCGCGCGCCCCCGGAGGAGCACGCTAAGGCGGACGCGGCCTCGCAGCAAGGAAGATCCGTGGGAGGCCAAGGCACGGGACCGAGCTCGGATCCTGCACGCAGGTTGAAGCACCGGGGCGCGAACGCCGCGCAGGCGCGCGCATCCTGCACCGCCGGCCAGCACGAGGCCAACCAACGGCGAGAGCAGACCACGCCCGCGCTAAACGCCCGCACTTACCGGCACCCCTACGGCACTCACCTCGCCCAGGCCCGGCACGTTAGCGCTGACCCACTTCCCGACCAAGCCCGACACGCCCCGATCCTCAGAGCCAATCCTTATCCCGAAGTTACGGATCCAATTTGCCGACTTCCCTTACCTACATTATTCTATCGACTAGAGGCTCTTCACCTTGGAGACCTGCTGCGGATATGGGTACGAACCGGCGCGACACCTCCACGTGGCCCTCTCCCGGATTTTCAAGGTCCGAGGGGAAGATCGGGACACCGCCGCAACTGCGGTGCTCTTCGCGTTCCAAACCCTATCTCCCTGCTAGAGGATTCCAGGGAACTCGAACGCTCATGCAGAAAAGAAAACTCTTCCCCGATCTCCCGACGGCGTCTCCGGGTCCTTTTGGGTTACCCCGACGAGCATCTCTAAAAGAGGGGCCCGACTTGTATCGGTTCCGCTGCCGGGTTCCGGAATAGGAACCGGATTCCCTTTCGCCCAACGGGGGCCAGCACAAAGTGCATCATGCTATGACGGCCCCCATCAACATCGGATTTCTCCTAGGGCTTAGGATCGACTGACTCGTGTGCAACGGCTGTTCACACGAAACCCTTCTCCTCGTCAGCCCTCCAGGGCCTCGCTGGAGTATTTGCTACTACCACCAAGATCTGCACCGACGGCGGCTCCAGGCAGGCTCACGCCCAGACCCTTCTGCGCCCACCGCCGCGACCCTCCTACTCGTCAGGGCTTCGCGGCCGGCCGCAAGGACCGGCCATGACTGCCAGACTGACGGCCGAGTATAGGCACGACGCTTCAGCGCCATCCATTTTCAGGGCTAGTTGCTTCGGCAGGTGAGTTGTTACACACTCCTTAGCGGATTCCGACTTCCATGGCCACCGTCCTGCTGTCTTAAGCAACCAACGCCTTTCATGGTTTCCCATGAGCGTCGATTCGGGCGCCTTAACTCGGCGTTTGGTTCATCCCACAGCGCCAGTTCTGCTTACCAAAAGTGGCCCACTTGGCACTCCGATCCGAGTCGTTTGCTCGCGGCTTCAGCATATCAAGCAAGCCGGAGATCTCACCCATTTAAAGTTTGAGAATAGGTTGAGGTCGTTTCGGCCCCAAGGCCTCTAATCATTCGCTTTACCGGATGAGACTCGTACGAGCACCAGCTATCCTGAGGGAAACTTCGGAGGGAACCAGCTACTAGATGGTTCGATTAGTCTTTCGCCCCTATACCCAGCTCCGACGATCGATTTGCACGTCAGAATCGCTACGGACCTCCATCAGGGTTTCCCCTGACTTCGTCCTGGCCAGGCATAGTTCACCATCTTTCGGGTCCCAACGTGTACGCTCTAGGTGCGCCTCACCTCGCAATGAGGACGAGACGCCCCGGGAGTGCGGAGGCCGCCGCCCCGTGAAGGGCGGGGAAGCCCCATCCTCCCTCGGCCCGCGCAAGGCGAGACCTTCACTTTCATTACGCCTTTAGGTTTCGTACAGCCCAATGACTCGCGCACATGTTAGACTCCTTGGTCCGTGTTTCAAGACGGGTCGTGAAATTGTCCAAAGCTGAAGCGCCGCTGACGGGAGCGATTATTCCGCCCGAGAGCATCCCGAGCCAACAGCGGCGCGGGTCCGGGGCCGGGCCAGGTAGGTCCGTCATCCGGGAAGAACCGCGCGCGCTTGCCGGGAGCCCGAGCGCCCAAAGGGGCGAATCGACTCCTCCAGATATACCGCCGGGCAGCCAGCCAGGACACCGGGGCTCTGCCCAACAGACGCGAACCGAGGCCCGCGGAAGGACAGGCTGCGCACCCGGGCCGTAGGCCGGCACCCAGCGGGTCGCGACGTCCTACTAGGGGAGAAGTGCGGCCCACCGCACACCGGAACGGCCCCACCCCGCGGCGAGTGGAAAGGCAACCGGACACGACCCCGCCGCGGATTGCTCCGCGCGGGCGGCCGGCCCCATCTGCCGAGGGCGGAGGCCTGTGGCCGGATGGGCGTGAATCTCACCCGTTCGACCTTTCGGACTTCTCACGTTTACCCCAGAACGGTTTCACGTACTTTTGAACTCTCTCTTCAAAGTTCTTTTCAACTTTCCCTCACGGTACTTGTTCGCTATCGGTCTCGTGGTCATATTTAGTCTCAGATGGAGTTTACCACCCACTTGGAGCTGCACTCTCAAGCAACCCGACTCGAAGGAGAGGTCCCGCCGACGCTCGCACCGGCCGCTACGGGCCTGGCACCCTCTACGGGCCGTGGCCTCATTCAAGTTGGACTTGGGCTCGGCGCGAGGCGTCGGGGTAGTGGACCCTCCCAAACACCACATGCCACGACAGGCGGCAGCCTGCGGGGTTCGGTGCTGGACTCTTCCCTGTTCGCTCGCCGCTACTGGGGGAATCCTTGTTAGTTTCTTTTCCTCCGCTTAGTAATATGCTTAAATTCAGCGGGTAGTCTCGCCTGCTCTGAGGTCGTTGTACGAGGTGTCGCACGCCACACCGCCAGCCGGCTGTGCACGCTACCGAGTAAGTACCGGTATGCGAACCGCCAGGCGACGGGCGCGCATCGCACGTTTCAGGAGGCGCGGCCGGCCCCACAGGCGGCCGCGACGCTCCCAGGTCTGCGAAGCGGGGCAAACGCCGCGCGCTTCAGTATACGTAGCCGACCCTCAGCCAGACGTGGCCCGGGAACGGAATCCATGGACCGCAATGTGCGTTCGAAACGTCGATGTTCATGTGTCCTGCAGTTCACATGTCGACGCGCAATTTGCTGCGTTCTTCATCGACCCACGAGCCGAGTGATCCACCGTCCTGGGTGATCTTTTCTTAGTTTCCACTGTCTCTTTCAAGACAGTTGCATAGGCGGGACGTAGGCGTGTGGCGGCCCCTGTTCAAGCGTTCTGTGTCCAACGGCCTCACGGCCGATGGGCGTCGTACGGCTCCACACCGGAGCGGACAGGCAGTCGGGCGAAAGTCATTCAAAACCGGCGCCAGGCGCCAGGTGCCGCAGGCCAGCCGCTCCAGCGCTTCAGCGCTCGTACCACACAACATTGGCGTTAGTTTTGAGAAGCACGCGTGGTTCCGCACGCGGCGCACGGCTACTGCGAGCCGTACAGGTAGCGTGTTGCGCGACACGACACGCACATCGAACGACATGCAGTCTAGTCGGTAATGATCCTTCCGCAGGTTCACCTACGGAAACCTTGTTACGACTTTTACTTCCTCTAAATGATCAAGTTTGGTCATCTTTCCGGTAGCATCGGCAACGACAGAGTCAATGCCGCGTACCAGTCCGAAGACCTCACTAAATCATTCAATCGGTAGTAGCGACGGGCGGTGTGTACAAAGGGCAGGGACGTAATCAACGCGAGCTTATGACTCGCGCTTACTGGGAATTCCTCGTTCATGGGGAACAATTGCAAGCCCCAATCCCTAGCACGAAGGAGGTTCAGCGGGTTACCCCGACCTTTCGGCCTAGGAAGACACGCTGATTCCTTCAGTGTAGCGCGCGTGCGGCCCAGAACATCTAAGGGCATCACAGACCTGTTATTGCTCAATCTCGTGCGGCTAGAAGCCGCCTGTCCCTCTAAGAAGAAAAGTAATCGCTGACAGCACGAAGGATGTCACGCGACTAGTTAGCAGGCTAGAGTCTCGTTCGTTATCGGAATTAACCAGACAAATCGCTCCACCAACTAAGAACGGCCATGCACCACCACCCACCGAATCAAGAAAGAGCTATCAATCTGTCAATCCTTCCGGTGTCCGGGCCTGGTGAGGTTTCCCGTGTTGAGTCAAATTAAGCCGCAGGCTCCACTCCTGGTGGTGCCCTTCCGTCAATTCCTTTAAGTTTCAGCTTTGCAACCATACTTCCCCCGGAACCCAAAAGCTTTGGTTTCCCGGAGGCTGCCCGCCGAGTCATCGGAGGAACTGCGGCGGATCGCTGGCTGGCATCGTTTATGGTTAGAACTAGGGCGGTATCTGATCGCCTTCGAACCTCTAACTTTCGTTCTTGATTAATGAAAACATACTTGGCAAATGCTTTCGCTTCTGTTCGTCTTGCGACGATCCAAGAATTTCACCTCTAACGTCGCAATACGAATGCCCCCGCCTGTCCCTATTAATCATTACCTCGGGTTCCGAAAACCAACAAAATAGAACCGAGGTCCTATTCCATTATTCCATGCACACAGTATTCAGGCGGGCTTGCCTGCTTTAAGCACTCTAATTTGTTCAAAGTAAACGTGCCGGCCCACCGAGACACTCACTCAAGAGCACCCTGGTAGGATTGCAACGGGGTCCGCCTCGGGACGCACGAGCACGCACGAGGCGCGTCGCACGCCTTCGGCTCGCCCCACCGGCAGGACGTCCCACGATACATGCCAGTTAAACACCGACGGGCGGTGAACCAACAGCGTGGGACACAAATCCAACTACGAGCTTTTTAACCGCAACAACTTTAATATACGCTATTGGAGCTGGAATTACCGCGGCTGCTGGCACCAGACTTGCCCTCCAATAGATACTCGTTAAAGGATTTAAAGTGTACTCATTCCGATTACGGGGCCTCGGATGAGTCCCGTATCGTTATTTTTCGTCACTACCTCCCCGTGCCGGGAGTGGGTAATTTGCGCGCCTGCTGCCTTCCTTGGATGTGGTAGCCGTTTCTCAGGCTCCCTCTCCGGAATCGAACCCTGATTCCCCGTTACCCGTTACAACCATGGTAGGCGCAGAACCTACCATCGACAGTTGATAAGGCAGACATTTGAAAGATGCGTCGCCGGTACGAGGACCGTGCGATCAGCCCAAAGTTATTCAGAGTCACCAAGGCAAACGGACCGGACGAGCCGACCGATTGGTTTTGATCTAATAAAAGCGTCCCTTCCATCTCTGGTCGGGACTCTGTTTGCATGTATTAGCTCTAGAATTACCACAGTTATCCAAGTAACGTGGGTACGATCTAAGGAACCATAACTGATTTAATGAGCCATTCGCGGTTTCACCTTAATGCGGCTTGTACTGAGACATGCATGGCTTAATCTTTGAGACAAGCATATGACTACTGGCAGGATCAACCAGGGAGCTGCGTCAACTAGAGCTGAGCAGCCGGCCGCCCGGGAGTGTGTCCCGGGGGCCCGCGCGAACACGCAAGCGTCCGCTCAATTATTCTGCAAACAGGAGGAGGCTGAGCTCCCCTGCACAATACACCTCGAAACCCTCTCAGGTCCCGGCGGCGCGCAGCGCCGTCCTAAGTACTTGGTCGGGTTCGAGAGAGGCGCAATCGCCCGGAGTTTGGCGAGTAGACGCTTTAGGTGCGACCACCCGTGCTCCCAACTGAGCTTGCCGCTGCCGACAGAGGCCCGGGAGCGTGCTGTCGTGGCATTGCCGGCGGGAGACAACACGCGCCACCTACGGTGACCGGCAGCTCCAACGCCAGCGCCACAGAAGGACAAAAGCCCCACTTGGGTGCCGAAGCGAACTCTCCCAGCACAGCGCACGCGCCAACACGTCCGCACAGCTGCGATACAAACCACCTGCGAGAACCGCAGAGGCGACCGAGCAGCAGACGGCGTCGCGGCGCCGAGCGCCGGGCGGCGGCGCATCCTCAGCGCACACAGTCCTCAATCGGACCAGCACACTGCAGATGTCCACCGCGCTTCGCACCGGGCCCGCGAGGACCTACTTTGGCCGCACGGCGCCGCGTGCAGGGTGCGCCGGCGCGCAGCTGCGCCGCCTGCCGCCTCCGTCGGCCGGCGCGCCTGCCACTGGCCGCCCCCACCAGCCGGCTGTAGCGCGTGCGCCCACGCACCGCGCGGCCAGCACGCCGGGAGGCCCCCCCTCACCGGCCGGGGACGGTCCCACCCAGCCACCGCCGCGTATCGCTTCACACCCAGATGCCATTCACGTTCGTGGGCATGGTGGGTATCGCTGGAACAACCGGTTGGTAGCTCAACCGATCGTCGCCATCACTGATTCACCTCTAGCGAGAACAACCGCACCACAACGGTTTACCAGTTGTTCATTTGCATAACGTCACCAGCAAACGTAGGCGTCCATCGCCATTTGCAAATTCAACGATTGTTGCATGCCTGTGTCAGGTGTCACGACACACTATGTCTGCCCACATACACGCAACAACATGTGCACGCTTCGCGAACACGTGGAAGGTGGCCCCCGTACGTATGCGATGTCCATTGCGCGAACGACTGTCAACCGGCCTCTGTCGCATGTCGCAGATGTGGAACGCAGTGCACCATGCTATCACGGTGTGTGAGAAGAGACGACTACGTCTGACAACACGCGCCACTACATCAACAGACGGCTCATGCTGATCGCCATCCAGGGCATACCACACTGCAATCCAGCTCTTATAGGGAGACGACACGTAGCTGAGTGCACAACATTTGGACCGCATGGTTCGCCGTTGTTGGCGCAGTCGTTGTACGGTCACATGTACCACGATGTATCATTCAGTACATGAGGACCAATGTGCAGTACAGTGTGTGATTTGGACGTACAACATCAGCGGACAGTTGACACAGGCCGTACCACAGCGTAGGCTAAGTGCTTCGCACATGCGAATGCCAATGAACAACTGCAAATGCCAATGAACAACTGCAAAGGGCATTGAGCATGTACGTCCTGCTGCCATCCACATTACAGTGTATAGCTGCAAGGTGTTTAACATGAAGCGATACACTGGGGACCGGGCAGTGCGAGTAGCAAACTATATTGCGGGGGTTGCAGTTAGGCAACACTACACTAATTTAACGCGTCGTATGACAATTACAGAGCAGGTTAAGGCCCAACGTGTGTTGGGTTAAGGCCCAACGTGTGTTGGGTTAAGGCCCAACGTGTGTTGGGTTAAGGCCCAACGTGTGTTGGGTTAAGGCCCAACGTGTGTTGGGTTAAGGCCCAACGTGTGTTGGGTTAAGGCCCAACGTGTGTTGGGTTAAGGCCCAACGTGTGTTGGGTTAAGGCCCAACGTGTGTTGGGTTAAGGCCCAACGTGTGTTGGGTTAAGGCCCAACGTGTGTTGGGTTAAGGCCCAACGTGTGTTGGGTTAAGGCCCAACGTGTGTTGGGTTACGTTAAGGGGCAATGTGGGTTACGTTAAGGGGCAATGTGGGTTACGTTAAGGGGCAATGTGGGTTACGTTACGGCGCAATATAGGTTACGTTACGGCGCAATATAGGTTACGTTAAGGCGCAATATCGGTTACGTTAAGGCGCAATACAGGTTACGTTAAGGCGCAATACAGGTTACGTTAAGGCGCAATACAGGTTACGTTAAGGCGCAATACAGGTTACGTTAAGGCGCAATACAGGTTACGTTAAGGCGCAATGCAGGTTACGTTAAGGCGCAATGCAGGTTACGTTAAGGCGCAATACAGGTTACGTTAAGGCGCAATACAGGTTACGTTAAGGCGCAATACAGGTTACGTTAAGGCGCAATACAGGTTACGTTAAGGCGCAATACAGGTTACGTTAAGGCGCAATACAGGTTACGTTAAGGCGCAATACAGGTTACGTTAAGGCGCAATACAGGTTACGTTAAGGCGCAATACAGGTTACGTTAAGGCGCAATACAGGTTACGTTAAGGCGCAATACAGGTTACGTTAAGGCGCAATACAGGTTACGTTAAGGCGCAATACAGGTTACGTTAAGGCGCAATACAGGTTACGTTAAGGCGCAATACAGGTTACGTTAAGGCGCAATACAGGTTACGTTAAGGCGCAATACAGGTTACGTTAAGGCGCAATACAGGTTACGTTAAGGCGCAATACAGGTTACGTTAAGGCGCAATACAGGTTAGGTTAAGGCGCAATACAGGTTAGGTTAAGGTACGACATAGGTTAGGTTAAGGTACGACATAGGTTAGGTTAAGGTACGACATAGGTTAGGTTAAGGTACGACATAGGTTAGGTTAAGGTACGACATAGGTTAGGTTAAGGTACGACATAGGTTAGGTTAAGGTACGACATAGGTTAGGTTAAGGTACGACATAGGTTAGGTTAAGGTACGACATAGGTTAGGTTAAGGTACGACATAGGTTAGGTTAAGGTACGACATAGGTTAGGTTAAGGTACGACATAGGTTAGGTTAAGGTACGACATAGGTTAGGTTAAGGTACGACATAGGTTAGGTTAAGGTACGACATAGGTTAGGTTAAGGTACGACATAGGTTAGGTTAAGGTACGACATAGGTTAGGTTAAGGTACGACATAGGTTAGGTTAAGGTACGACATAGGTTAGGTTAAGGTACGACATAGGTTAGGTTAAGGTACGACATAGGTTAGGTTAAGGTACGACATAGGTTAGGTTAAGGTACGACATAGGTTAGGTTAAGGTACGACATAGGTTAGGTTAAGGTACGACATAGGTTAGGTTAAGGTACGACATAGGTTAGGTTAAGGTACGACATAGGTTAGGTTAAGGTACGACATAGGTTAGGTTAAGGTACGACATAGGTTAGGTTAAGGTACGACATAGGTTAGGTTAAGGTACGACATAGGTTAGGTTACGGTACGACATAGGTTAGGTTACGGTACGACATAGGTTAGGTTACGGTACGACATAGGTTAGGTTACGGTACGACATAGGTTAGGTTACGGTACGACATAGGTTAGGTTACGGTACGACATAGGTTAGGTTACGGTACGACATAGGTTAGGTTACGGTACGACATAGGTTAGGTTACGGTACGATATAGGTTAGGTTACGGTACGATATAGGTTAGGTTAAGGTACACATTGTTGTAAG
>NW_025726752.1:680000-685000 GCF_021461395.2 Schistocerca americana
TTCGTTATCGGAATTAACCAGACAAATCGCTCCACCAACTAAGAACGGCCATGCACCACCACCCACCGAATCAAGAAAGAGCTATCAATCTGTCAATCCTTCCGGTGTCCGGGCCTGGTGAGGTTTCCCGTGTTGAGTCAAATTAAGCCGCAGGCTCCACTCCTGGTGGTGCCCTTCCGTCAATTCCTTTAAGTTTCAGCTTTGCAACCATACTTCCCCCGGAACCCAAAAGCTTTGGTTTCCCGGAGGCTGCCCGCCGAGTCATCGGAGGAACTGCGGCGGATCGCTGGCTGGCATCGTTTATGGTTAGAACTAGGGCGGTATCTGATCGCCTTCGAACCTCTAACTTTCGTTCTTGATTAATGAAAACATACTTGGCAAATGCTTTCGCTTCTGTTCGTCTTGCGACGATCCAAGAATTTCACCTCTAACGTCGCAATACGAATGCCCCCGCCTGTCCCTATTAATCATTACCTCGGGTTCCGAAAACCAACAAAATAGAACCGAGGTCCTATTCCATTATTCCATGCACACAGTATTCAGGCGGGCTTGCCTGCTTTAAGCACTCTAATTTGTTCAAAGTAAACGTGCCGGCCCACCGAGACACTCACTCAAGAGCACCCTGGTAGGATTGCAACGGGGTCCGCCTCGGGACGCACGAGCACGCACGAGGCGCGTCGCACGCCTTCGGCTCGCCCCACCGGCAGGACGTCCCACGATACATGCCAGTTAAACACCGACGGGCGGTGAACCAACAGCGTGGGACACAAATCCAACTACGAGCTTTTTAACCGCAACAACTTTAATATACGCTATTGGAGCTGGAATTACCGCGGCTGCTGGCACCAGACTTGCCCTCCAATAGATACTCGTTCAAGGATTTAAAGTGTACTCATTCCGATTACGGGGCCTCGGATGAGTCCCGTATCGTTATTTTTCGTCACTACCTCCCCGTGCCGGGAGTGGGTAATTTGCGCGCCTGCTGCCTTCCTTGGATGTGGTAGCCGTTTCTCAGGCTCCCTCTCCGGAATCGAACCCTGATTCCCCGTTACCCGTTACAACCATGGTAGGCGCAGAACCTACCATCGACAGTTGATAAGGCAGACATTTGAAAGATGCGTCGCCGGTACGAGGACCGTGCGATCAGCCCAAAGTTATTCAGAGTCACCAAGGCAAACGGACCGGACGAGCCGACCGATTGGTTTTGATCTAATAAAAAGCGTCCCTTCCATCTCTGGTCGGGACTCTGTTTGCATGTATTAGCTCTAGAATTACCACAGTTATCCAAGTAACGTGGGTACGATCTAAGGAACCATAACTGATTTAATGAGCCATTCGCGGTTTCACCTTAATGCGGCTTGTACTGAGACATGCATGGCTTAATCTTTGAGACAAGCATATGACTACTGGCAGGATCAACCAGGGAGCTGCGTCAACTAGAGCTGAGCAGCCGGCCGCCCGGGAGTGTGTCCCGGGGGCCCGCGCGAACACGCAAGCGTCCGCTCAATTATTCTGCAAACAGGAGGAGGCTGAGCTCCCCTGCACAATACACCTCGAAACCCTCTCAGGTCCCGGCGGCGCGCAGCGCCGTCCTAAGTACTTGGTCGGGTTCGAGAGAGGCGCAATCGCCCGGAGTTTGGCGAGTAGACGCTTTAGGTGCGACCACCCGTGCTCCCAACTGAGCTTGCCGCTGCCGACAGAGGCCCGGGAGCGTGCTGTCGTGGCATTGCCGGCGGGAGACAACACGCGCCACCTACGGTGACCGGCAGCTCCAACGCCAGCGCCACAGAAGGACAAAAGCCCCACTTGGGTGCCGAAGCGAACTCTCCCAGCACAGCGCACGCGCCAACACGTCCGCACAGCTGCGATACAAACCACCTGCGAGAACCGCAGAGGCGACCGAGCAGCAGACGGCGTCGCGGCGCCGAGCGCCGGGCGGCGGCGCATCCTCAGCGCACACAGTCCTCAATCGGACCAGCACACTGCAGATGTCCACCGCGCTTCGCACCGGGCCCGCGAGGACCTACTTTGGCCGCACGGCGCCGCGTGCAGGGTGCGCCGGCGCGCAGCTGCGCCGCCTGCCGCCTCCGTCGGCCGGCGCGCCTGCCACTGGCCGCCCCCACCAGCCGGCTGTAGCGCGTGCGCCCACGCACCGCGCGGCCAGCACGCCGGGAGGCCCCCCCTCACCGGCCGGGGACGGTCCCACCCAGCCACTGCCGCGTATCGCTTCACACCCAGATGCCATTCACGTTCGTGGGCATGGTGGGTATCGCTGGAACAACCGGTTGGTAGCTCAACCGATCGTCGCCATCACTGATTCACCTCTAGCGAGAACAACCGCACCACAACGGTTTACCAGTTGTTCATTTGCATAACGTCACCAGCAAACGTAGGCGTCCATCGCCATTTGCAAATTCAACGATTGTTGCATGCCTGTGTCAGGTGTCACGACACACTATGTCTGCCCACATACACGCAACAACATGTGCACGCTTCGCGAACACGTGGAAGGTGGCCCCCGTACGTATGCGATGTCCATTGCGCGAACGACTGTCAACCGGCCTCTGTCGCATGTCGCAGATGTGGAACGCAGTGCACCATGCTATCACGGTGTGTGAGAAGAGACGACTACGTCTGACAACACGCGCCACTACATCAACAGACGGCTCATGCTGATCGCCATCCAGGGCATACCACACTGCAATCCAGCTCTTATAGGGAGACGACACGTAGCTGAGTGCACAACATTTGGACCGCATGGTTCGCCGTTGTTGGCGCAGTCGTTGTACGGTCACATGTACCACGATGTATCATTCAGTACATGAGGACCAATGTGCAGTACAGTGTGTGATTTGGACGTACAACATCAGCGGACAGTTGACACAGGCCGTACCACAGCGTAGGCTAAGTGCTTCGCACATGCGAATGCCAATGAACAACTGCAAATGCCAATGAACAACTGCAAAGGGCATTGAGCATGTACGTCCTGCTGCCATCCACATTACAGTGTATAGCTGCAAGGTGTTTAACATGAAGCGATACACTGGGGACCGGGCAGTGCGAGTAGCAAACTATATTGCGGGGGTTGCAGTTAGGCAACACTACACTAATTTAACGCGTCGTATGACAATTACAGAGCAGGTTAAGGCCCAACGTGTGTTGGGTTAAGGCCCAACGTGTGTTGGGTTAAGGCCCAACGTGTGTTGGGTTAAGGCCCAACGTGTGTTGGGTTAAGGCCCAACGTGTGTTGGGTTAAGGCCCAACGTGTGTTGGGTTAAGGCCCAACGTGTGTTGGGTTAAGGCCCAACGTGTGTTGGGTTAAGGCCCAACGTGTGTTGGGTTAAGGCCCAACGTGTGTTGGGTTAAGGCCCAACGTGTGTTGGGTTAAGGCCCAACGTGTGTTGGGTTACGTTAAGGGGCAATGTGGGTTACGTTAAGGGGCAATGTGGGTTACGTTAAGGGGCAATGTGGGTTACGTTACGGCGCAATATAGGTTACGTTACGGCGCAATATAGGTTACGTTAAGGCGCAATATCGGTTACGTTAAGGCGCAATACAGGTTACGTTAAGGCGCAATACAGGTTACGTTAAGGCGCAATACAGGTTACGTTAAGGCGCAATACAGGTTACGTTAAGGCGCAATACAGGTTACGTTAAGGCGCAATGCAGGTTACGTTAAGGCGCAATGCAGGTTACGTTAAGGCGCAATACAGGTTACGTTAAGGCGCAATACAGGTTACGTTAAGGCGCAATACAGGTTACGTTAAGGCGCAATACAGGTTACGTTAAGGCGCAATACAGGTTACGTTAAGGCGCAATACAGGTTACGTTAAGGCGCAATACAGGTTACGTTAAGGCGCAATACAGGTTACGTTAAGGCGCAATACAGGTTACGTTAAGGCGCAATACAGGTTACGTTAAGGCGCAATACAGGTTACGTTAAGGCGCAATACAGGTTACGTTAAGGCGCAATACAGGTTACGTTAAGGCGCAATACAGGTTACGTTAAGGCGCAATACAGGTTACGTTAAGGCGCAATACAGGTTACGTTAAGGCGCAATACAGGTTACGTTAAGGCGCAATACAGGTTAGGTTAAGGCGCAATACAGGTTAGGTTAAGGTACGACATAGGTTAGGTTAAGGTACGACATAGGTTAGGTTAAGGTACGACATAGGTTAGGTTAAGGTACGACATAGGTTAGGTTAAGGTACGACATAGGTTAGGTTAAGGTACGACATAGGTTAGGTTAAGGTACGACATAGGTTAGGTTAAGGTACGACATAGGTTAGGTTAAGGTACGACATAGGTTAGGTTAAGGTACGACATAGGTTAGGTTAAGGTACGACATAGGTTAGGTTAAGGTACGACATAGGTTAGGTTAAGGTACGACATAGGTTAGGTTAAGGTACGACATAGGTTAGGTTAAGGTACGACATAGGTTAGGTTAAGGTACGACATAGGTTAGGTTAAGGTACGACATAGGTTAGGTTAAGGTACGACATAGGTTAGGTTAAGGTACGACATAGGTTAGGTTAAGGTACGACATAGGTTAGGTTAAGGTACGACATAGGTTAGGTTAAGGTACGACATAGGTTAGGTTAAGGTACGACATAGGTTAGGTTAAGGTACGACATAGGTTAGGTTAAGGTACGACATAGGTTAGGTTAAGGTACGACATAGGTTAGGTTAAGGTACGACATAGGTTAGGTTAAGGTACGACATAGGTTAGGTTAAGGTACGACATAGGTTAGGTTAAGGTACGACATAGGTTAGGTTAAGGTACGACATAGGTTAGGTTACGGTACGACATAGGTTAGGTTACGGTACGACATAGGTTAGGTTACGGTACGACATAGGTTAGGTTACGGTACGACATAGGTTAGGTTACGGTACGACATAGGTTAGGTTACGGTACGACATAGGTTAGGTTACGGTACGACATAGGTTAGGTTACGGTACGACATAGGTTAGGTTACGGTACGATATAGGTTAGGTTAAG
>NW_025726752.1:690000-697500 GCF_021461395.2 Schistocerca americana
TGAGCGTCGATTCGGGCGCCTTAACTCGGCGTTTGGTTCATCCCACAGCGCCAGTTCTGCTTACCAAAAGTGGCCCACTTGGCACTCCGATCCGAGTCGTTTGCTCGCGGCTTCAGCATATCAAGCAAGCCGGAGATCTCACCCATTTAAAGTTTGAGAATAGGTTGAGGTCGTTTCGGCCCCAAGGCCTCTAATCATTCGCTTTACCGGATGAGACTCGTACGAGCACCAGCTATCCTGAGGGAAACTTCGGAGGGAACCAGCTACTAGATGGTTCGATTAGTCTTTCGCCCCTATACCCAGCTCCGACGATCGATTTGCACGTCAGAATCGCTACGGACCTCCATCAGGGTTTCCCCTGACTTCGTCCTGGCCAGGCATAGTTCACCATCTTTCGGGTCCCAACGTGTACGCTCTAGGTGCGCCTCACCTCGCAATGAGGACGAGACGCCCCGGGAGTGCGGAGGCCGCCGCCCCGTGAAGGGCGGGGAAGCCCCATCCTCCCTCGGCCCGCGCAAGGCGAGACCTTCACTTTCATTACGCCTTTAGGTTTCGTACAGCCCAATGACTCGCGCACATGTTAGACTCCTTGGTCCGTGTTTCAAGACGGGTCGTGAAATTGTCCAAAGCTGAAGCGCCGCTGACGGGAGCGATTATTCCGCCCGAGAGCATCCCGAGCCAACAGCGGCGCGGGTCCGGGGCCGGGCCAGGTAGGTCCGTCATCCGGGAAGAACCGCGCGCGCTTGCCGGGAGCCCGAGCGCCCAAAGGGGCGAATCGACTCCTCCAGATATACCGCCGGGCAGCCAGCCAGGACACCGGGGCTCTGCCCAACAGACGCGAACCGAGGCCCGCGGAAGGACAGGCTGCGCACCCGGGCCGTAGGCCGGCACCCAGCGGGTCGCGACGTCCTACTAGGGGAGAAGTGCGGCCCACCGCACACCGGAACGGCCCCACCCCGCGGCGAGTGGAAAGGCAACCGGACACGACCCCGCCGCGGATTGCTCCGCGCGGGCGGCCGGCCCCATCTGCCGAGGGCGGAGGCCTGTGGCCGGATGGGCGTGAATCTCACCCGTTCGACCTTTCGGACTTCTCACGTTTACCCCAGAACGGTTTCACGTACTTTTGAACTCTCTCTTCAAAGTTCTTTTCAACTTTCCCTCACGGTACTTGTTCGCTATCGGTCTCGTGGTCATATTTAGTCTCAGATGGAGTTTACCACCCACTTGGAGCTGCACTCTCAAGCAACCCGACTCGAAGGAGAGGTCCCGCCGACGCTCGCACCGGCCGCTACGGGCCTGGCACCCTCTACGGGCCGTGGCCTCATTCAAGTTGGACTTGGGCTCGGCGCGAGGCGTCGGGGTAGTGGACCCTCCCAAACACCACATGCCACGACAGGCGGCAGCCTGCGGGGTTCGGTGCTGGACTCTTCCCTGTTCGCTCGCCGCTACTGGGGGAATCCTTGTTAGTTTCTTTTCCTCCGCTTAGTAATATGCTTAAATTCAGCGGGTAGTCTCGCCTGCTCTGAGGTCGTTGTACGAGGTGTCGCACGCCACACCGCCAGCCGGCTGTGCACGCTACCGAGTAAGTACCGGTATGCGAACCGCCAGGCGACGGGCGCGCATCGCACGTTTCAGGAGGCGCGGCCGGCCCCACAGGCGGCCGCGACGCTCCCAGGTCTGCGAAGCGGGGCAAACGCCGCGCGCTTCAGTATACGTAGCCGACCCTCAGCCAGACGTGGCCCGGGAACGGAATCCATGGACCGCAATGTGCGTTCGAAACGTCGATGTTCATGTGTCCTGCAGTTCACATGTCGACGCGCAATTTGCTGCGTTCTTCATCGACCCACGAGCCGAGTGATCCACCGTCCTGGGTGATCTTTTCTTAGTTTCCACTGTCTCTTTCAAGACAGTTGCATAGGCGGGACGTAGGCGTGTGGCGGCCCCTGTTCAAGCGTTCTGTGTCCAACGGCCTCACGGCCGATGGGCGTCGTACGGCTCCACACCGGAGCGGACAGGCAGTCGGGCGAAAGTCATTCAAAACCGGCGCCAGGCGCCAGGTGCCGCAGGCCAGCCGCTCCAGCGCTTCAGCGCTCGTACCACACAACATTGGCGTTAGTTTTGAGAAGCACGCGTGGTTCCGCACGCGGCGCACGGCTACTGCGAGCCGTACAGGTAGCGTGTTGCGCGACACGACACGCACATCGAACGACATGCAGTCTAGTCGGTAATGATCCTTCCGCAGGTTCACCTACGGAAACCTTGTTACGACTTTTACTTCCTCTAAATGATCAAGTTTGGTCATCTTTCCGGTAGCATCGGCAACGACAGAGTCAATGCCGCGTACCAGTCCGAAGACCTCACTAAATCATTCAATCGGTAGTAGCGACGGGCGGTGTGTACAAAGGGCAGGGACGTAATCAACGCGAGCTTATGACTCGCGCTTACTGGGAATTCCTCGTTCATGGGGAACAATTGCAAGCCCCAATCCCTAGCACGAAGGAGGTTCAGCGGGTTACCCCGACCTTTCGGCCTAGGAAGACACGCTGATTCCTTCAGTGTAGCGCGCGTGCGGCCCAGAACATCTAAGGGCATCACAGACCTGTTATTGCTCAATCTCGTGCGGCTAGAAGCCGCCTGTCCCTCTAAGAAGAAAAGTAATCGCTGACAGCACGAAGGATGTCACGCGACTAGTTAGCAGGCTAGAGTCTCGTTCGTTATCGGAATTAACCAGACAAATCGCTCCACCAACTAAGAACGGCCATGCACCACCACCCACCGAATCAAGAAAGAGCTATCAATCTGTCAATCCTTCCGGTGTCCGGGCCTGGTGAGGTTTCCCGTGTTGAGTCAAATTAAGCCGCAGGCTCCACTCCTGGTGGTGCCCTTCCGTCAATTCCTTTAAGTTTCAGCTTTGCAACCATACTTCCCCCGGAACCCAAAAGCTTTGGTTTCCCGGAGGCTGCCCGCCGAGTCATCGGAGGAACTGCGGCGGATCGCTGGCTGGCATCGTTTATGGTTAGAACTAGGGCGGTATCTGATCGCCTTCGAACCTCTAACTTTCGTTCTTGATTAATGAAAACATACTTGGCAAATGCTTTCGCTTCTGTTCGTCTTGCGACGATCCAAGAATTTCACCTCTAACGTCGCAATACGAATGCCCCCGCCTGTCCCTATTAATCATTACCTCGGGTTCCGAAAACCAACAAAATAGAACCGAGGTCCTATTCCATTATTCCATGCACACAGTATTCAGGCGGGCTTGCCTGCTTTAAGCACTCTAATTTGTTCAAAGTAAACGTGCCGGCCCACCGAGACACTCACTCAAGAGCACCCTGGTAGGATTGCAACGGGGTCCGCCTCGGGACGCACGAGCACGCACGAGGCGCGTCGCACGCCTTCGGCTCGCCCCACCGGCAGGACGTCCCACGATACATGCCAGTTAAACACCGACGGGCGGTGAACCAACAGCGTGGGACACAAATCCAACTACGAGCTTTTTAACCGCAACAACTTTAATATACGCTATTGGAGCTGGAATTACCGCGGCTGCTGGCACCAGACTTGCCCTCCAATAGATACTCGTTAAAGGATTTAAAGTGTACTCATTCCGATTACGGGGCCTCGGATGAGTCCCGTATCGTTATTTTTCGTCACTACCTCCCCGTGCCGGGAGTGGGTAATTTGCGCGCCTGCTGCCTTCCTTGGATGTGGTAGCCGTTTCTCAGGCTCCCTCTCCGGAATCGAACCCTGATTCCCCGTTACCCGTTACAACCATGGTAGGCGCAGAACCTACCATCGACAGTTGATAAGGCAGACATTTGAAAGATGCGTCGCCGGTACGAGGACCGTGCGATCAGCCCAAAGTTATTCAGAGTCACCAAGGCAAACGGACCGGACGAGCCGACCGATTGGTTTTGATCTAATAAAAGCGTCCCTTCCATCTCTGGTCGGGACTCTGTTTGCATGTATTAGCTCTAGAATTACCACAGTTATCCAAGTAACGTGGGTACGATCTAAGGAACCATAACTGATTTAATGAGCCATTCGCGGTTTCACCTTAATGCGGCTTGTACTGAGACATGCATGGCTTAATCTTTGAGACAAGCATATGACTACTGGCAGGATCAACCAGGGAGCTGCGTCAACTAGAGCTGAGCAGCCGGCCGCCCGGGAGTGTGTCCCGGGGGCCCGCGCGAACACGCAAGCGTCCGCTCAATTATTCTGCAAACAGGAGGAGGCTGAGCTCCCCTGCACAATACACCTCGAAACCCTCTCAGGTCCCGGCGGCGCGCAGCGCCGTCCTAAGTACTTGGTCGGGTTCGAGAGAGGCGCAATCGCCCGGAGTTTGGCGAGTAGACGCTTTAGGTGCGACCACCCGTGCTCCCAACTGAGCTTGCCGCTGCCGACAGAGGCCCGGGAGCGTGCTGTCGTGGCATTGCCGGCGGGAGACAACACGCGCCACCTACGGTGACCGGCAGCTCCAACGCCAGCGCCACAGAAGGACAAAAGCCCCACTTGGGTGCCGAAGCGAACTCTCCCAGCACAGCGCACGCGCCAACACGTCCGCACAGCTGCGATACAAACCACCTGCGAGAACCGCAGAGGCGACCGAGCAGCAGACGGCGTCGCGGCGCCGAGCGCCGGGCGGCGGCGCATCCTCAGCGCACACAGTCCTCAATCGGACCAGCACACTGCAGATGTCCACCGCGCTTCGCACCGGGCCCGCGAGGACCTACTTTGGCCGCACGGCGCCGCGTGCAGGGTGCGCCGGCGCGCAGCTGCGCCGCCTGCCGCCTCCGTCGGCCGGCGCGCCTGCCACTGGCCGCCCCCACCAGCCGGCTGTAGCGCGTGCGCCCACGCACCGCGCGGCCAGCACGCCGGGAGGCCCCCCCTCACCGGCCGGGGACGGTCCCACCCAGCCACCGCCGCGTATCGCTTCACACCCAGATGCCATTCACGTTCGTGGGCATGGTGGGTATCGCTGGAACAACCGGTTGGTAGCTCAACCGATCGTCGCCATCACTGATTCACCTCTAGCGAGAACAACCGCACCACAACGGTTTACCAGTTGTTCATTTGCATAACGTCACCAGCAAACGTAGGCGTCCATCGCCATTTGCAAATTCAACGATTGTTGCATGCCTGTGTCAGGTGTCACGACACACTATGTCTGCCCACATACACGCAACAACATGTGCACGCTTCGCGAACACGTGGAAGGTGGCCCCCGTACGTATGCGATGTCCATTGCGCGAACGACCGTCAACCGGCCTCTGTCGCATGTCGCAGATGTGGAACGCAGTGCACCATGCTATCACGGTGTGTGAGAAGAGACGACTACGTCTGACAACACGCGCCACTACATCAACAGACGGCTCATGCTGATCGCCATCCAGGGCATACCACACTGCAATCCAGCTCTTATAGGGAGACGACACGTAGCTGAGTGCACAACATTTGGACCGCATGGTTCGCCGTTGTTGGCGCAGTCGTTGTACGGTCACATGTACCACGATGTATCATTCAGTACATGAGGACCAATGTGCAGTACAGTGTGTGATTTGGACGTACAACATCAGCGGACAGTTGACACAGGCCGTACCACAGCGTAGGCTAAGTGCTTCGCACATGCGAATGCCAATGAACAACTGCAAATGCCAATGAACAACTGCAAAGGGCATTGAGCATGTACGTCCTGCTGCCATCCACATTACAGTGTATAGCTGCAAGGTGTTTAACATGAAGCGATACACTGGGGACCGGGCAGTGCGAGTAGCAAACTATATTGCGGGGGTTGCAGTTAGGCAACACTACACTAATTTAACGCGTCGTATGACAATTACAGAGCAGGTTAAGGCCCAACGTGTGTTGGGTTAAGGCCCAACGTGTGTTGGGTTAAGGCCCAACGTGTGTTGGGTTAAGGCCCAACGTGTGTTGGGTTAAGGCCCAACGTGTGTTGGGTTAAGGCCCAACGTGTGTTGGGTTAAGGCCCAACGTGTGTTGGGTTAAGGCCCAACGTGTGTTGGGTTAAGGCCCAACGTGTGTTGGGTTAAGGCCCAACGTGTGTTGGGTTAAGGCCCAACGTGTGTTGGGTTAAGGCCCAACGTGTGTTGGGTTAAGGCCCAACGTGTGTTGGGTTAAGGCCCAACGTGTGTTGGGTTAAGGCCCAACGTGTGTTGGGTTACGTTAAGGGGCAATGTGGGTTACGTTAAGGGGCAATGTGGGTTACGTTAAGGGGCAATGTGGGTTACGTTACGGCGCAATATAGGTTACGTTACGGCGCAATATAGGTTACGTTAAGGCGCAATATCGGTTACGTTAAGGCGCAATACAGGTTACGTTAAGGCGCAATACAGGTTACGTTAAGGCGCAATACAGGTTACGTTAAGGCGCAATACAGGTTACGTTAAGGCGCAATACAGGTTACGTTAAGGCGCAATGCAGGTTACGTTAAGGCGCAATGCAGGTTACGTTAAGGCGCAATACAGGTTACGTTAAGGCGCAATACAGGTTACGTTAAGGCGCAATACAGGTTACGTTAAGGCGCAATACAGGTTACGTTAAGGCGCAATACAGGTTACGTTAAGGCGCAATACAGGTTACGTTAAGGCGCAATACAGGTTACGTTAAGGCGCAATACAGGTTACGTTAAGGCGCAATACAGGTTACGTTAAGGCGCAATACAGGTTACGTTAAGGCGCAATACAGGTTACGTTAAGGCGCAATACAGGTTACGTTAAGGCGCAATACAGGTTACGTTAAGGCGCAATACAGGTTACGTTAAGGCGCAATACAGGTTACGTTAAGGCGCAATACAGGTTACGTTAAGGCGCAATACAGGTTACGTTAAGGCGCAATACAGGTTACGTTAAGGCGCAATACAGGTTACGTTAAGGCGCAATACAGGTTAGGTTAAGGCGCAATACAGGTTAGGTTAAGGCGCAATACAGGTTAGGTTAAGGTACGACATAGGTTAGGTTAAGGTACGACATAGGTTAGGTTAAGGTACGACATAGGTTAGGTTAAGGTACGACATAGGTTAGGTTAAGGTACGACATAGGTTAGGTTAAGGTACGACATAGGTTAGGTTAAGGTACGACATAGGTTAGGTTAAGGTACGACATAGGTTAGGTTAAGGTACGACATAGGTTAGGTTAAGGTACGACATAGGTTAGGTTAAGGTACGACATAGGTTAGGTTAAGGTACGACATAGGTTAGGTTAAGGTACGACATAGGTTAGGTTAAGGTACGACATAGGTTAGGTTAAGGTACGACATAGGTTAGGTTAAGGTACGACATAGGTTAGGTTAAGGTACGACATAGGTTAGGTTAAGGTACGACATAGGTTAGGTTAAGGTACGACATAGGTTAGGTTAAGGTACGACATAGGTTAGGTTAAGGTACGACATAGGTTAGGTTAAGGTACGACATAGGTTAGGTTAAGGTACGACATAGGTTAGGTTAAGGTACGACATAGGTTAGGTTAAGGTACGACATAG
>NW_025726752.1:707500-715000 GCF_021461395.2 Schistocerca americana
TCCCGGAGGCTGCCCGCCGAGTCATCGGAGGAACTGCGGCGGATCGCTGGCTGGCATCGTTTATGGTTAGAACTAGGGCGGTATCTGATCGCCTTCGAACCTCTAACTTTCGTTCTTGATTAATGAAAACATACTTGGCAAATGCTTTCGCTTCTGTTCGTCTTGCGACGATCCAAGAATTTCACCTCTAACATCGCAATACGAATGCCCCCGCCTGTCCCTATTAATCATTACCTCGGGTTCCGAAAACCAACAAAATAGAACCGAGGTCCTATTCCATTATTCCATGCACACAGTATTCAGGCGGGCTTGCCTGCTTTAAGCACTCTAATTTGTTCAAAGTAAACGTGCCGGCCCACCGAGACACTCACTCAAGAGCACCCTGGTAGGATTGCAACGGGGTCCGCCTCGGGACGCACGAGCACGCACGAGGCGCGTCGCACGCCTTCGGCTCGCCCCACCGGCAGGACGTCCCACGATACATGCCAGTTAAACACCGACGGGCGGTGAACCAACAGCGTGGGACACAAATCCAACTACGAGCTTTTTAACCGCAACAACTTTAATATACGCTATTGGAGCTGGAATTACCGCGGCTGCTGGCACCAGACTTGCCCTCCAATAGATACTCGTTAAAGGATTTAAAGTGTACTCATTCCGATTACGGGGCCTCGGATGAGTCCCGTATCGTTATTTTTCGTCACTACCTCCCCGTGCCGGGAGTGGGTAATTTGCGCGCCTGCTGCCTTCCTTGGATGTGGTAGCCGTTTCTCAGGCTCCCTCTCCGGAATCGAACCCTGATTCCCCGTTACCCGTTACAACCATGGTAGGCGCAGAACCTACCATCGACAGTTGATAAGGCAGACATTTGAAAGATGCGTCGCCGGTACGAGGACCGTGCGATCAGCCCAAAGTTATTCAGAGTCACCAAGGCAAACGGACCGGACGAGCCGACCGATTGGTTTTGATCTAATAAAAGCGTCCCTTCCATCTCTGGTCGGGACTCTGTTTGCATGTATTAGCTCTAGAATTACCACAGTTATCCAAGTAACGTGGGTACGATCTAAGGAACCATAACTGATTTAATGAGCCATTCGCGGTTTCACCTTAATGCGGCTTGTACTGAGACATGCATGGCTTAATCTTTGAGACAAGCATATGACTACTGGCAGGATCAACCAGGGAGCTGCGTCAACTAGAGCTGAGCAGCCGGCCGCCCGGGAGTGTGTCCCGGGGGCCCGCGCGAACACGCAAGCGTCCGCTCAATTATTCTGCAAACAGGAGGAGGCTGAGCTCCCCTGCACAATACACCTCGAAACCCTCTCAGGTCCCGGCGGCGCGCAGCGCCGTCCTAAGTACTTGGTCGGGTTCGAGAGAGGCGCAATCGCCCGGAGTTTGGCGAGTAGACGCTTTAGGTGCGACCACCCGTGCTCCCAACTGAGCTTGCCGCTGCCGACAGAGGCCCGGGAGCGTGCTGTCGTGGCATTGCCGGCGGGAGACAACACGCGCCACCTACGGTGACCGGCAGCTCCAACGCCAGCGCCACAGAAGGACAAAAGCCCCACTTGGGTGCCGAAGCGAACTCTCCCAGCACAGCGCACGCGCCAACACGTCCGCACAGCTGCGATACAAACCACCTGCGAGAACCGCAGAGGCGACCGAGCAGCAGACGGCGTCGCGGCGCCGAGCGCCGGGCGGCGGCGCATCCTCAGCGCACACAGTCCTCAATCGGACCAGCACACTGCAGATGTCCACCGCGCTTCGCACCGGGCCCGCGAGGACCTACTTTGGCCGCACGGCGCCGCGTGCAGGGTGCGCCGGCGCGCAGCTGCGCCGCCTGCCGCCTCCGTCGGCCGGCGCGCCTGCCACTGGCCGCCCCCACCAGCCGGCTGTAGCGCGTGCGCCCACGCACCGCGCGGCCAGCACGCCGGGAGGCCCCCCCTCACCGGCCGGGGACGGTCCCACCCAGCCACCGCCGCGTATCGCTTCACACCCAGATGCCATTCACGTTCGTGGGCATGGTGGGTATCGCTGGAACAACCGGTTGGTAGCTCAACCGATCGTCGCCATCACTGATTCACCTCTAGCGAGAACAACCGCACCACAACGGTTTACCAGTTGTTCATTTGCATAACGTCACCAGCAAACGTAGGCGTCCATCGCCATTTGCAAATTCAACGATTGTTGCATGCCTGTGTCAGGTGTCACGACACACTATGTCTGCCCACATACACGCAACAACGTGTGCACGCTTCGCGAACACGTGGAAGGTGGCCCCCGTACGTATGCGATGTCCATTGCGCGAACGACTGTCAACCGGCCTCTGTCGCATGTCGCAGATGTGGAACGCAGTGCACCATGCTATCACGGTGTGTGAGAAGAGACGACTACGTCTGACAACACGCGCCACTACATCAACAGACGGCTCATGCTGATCGCCATCCAGGGCATACCACACTGCAATCCAGCTCTTATAGGGAGACGACACGTAGCTGAGTGCACAACATTTGGACCGCATGGTTCGCCGTTGTTGGCGCAGTCGTTGTACGGTCACATGTACCACGATGTATCATTCAGTACATGAGGACCAATGTGCAGTACAGTGTGTGATTTGGACGTACAACATCAGCGGACAGTTGACACAGGCCGTACCACAGCGTAGGCTAAGTGCTTCGCACATGCGAATGCCAATGAACAACTGCAAATGCCAATGAACAACTGCAAAGGGCATTGAGCATGTACGTCCTGCTGCCATCCACATTACAGTGTATAGCTGCAAGGTGTTTAACATGAAGCGATACACTGGGGACCGGGCAGTGCGAGTAGCAAACTATATTGCGGGGGTTGCAGTTAGGCAACACTACACTAATTTAACGCGTCGTATGACAATTACAGAGCAGGTTAAGGCCCAACGTGTGTTGGGTTAAGGCCCAACGTGTGTTGGGTTAAGGCCCAACGTGTGTTGGGTTAAGGCCCAACGTGTGTTGGGTTAAGGCCCAACGTGTGTTGGGTTAAGGCCCAACGTGTGTTGGGTTAAGGCCCAACGTGTGTTGGGTTAAGGCCCAACGTGTGTTGGGTTAAGGCCCAACGTGTGTTGGGTTAAGGCCCAACGTGTGTTGGGTTAAGGCCCAACGTGTGTTGGGTTAAGGCCCAACGTGTGTTGGGTTAAGGCCCAACGTGTGTTGGGTTACGTTAAGGGGCAATGTGGGTTACGTTAAGGGGCAATGTGGGTTACGTTAAGGGGCAATGTGGGTTACGTTACGGCGCAATATAGGTTACGTTACGGCGCAATATAGGTTACGTTAAGGCGCAATATCGGTTACGTTAAGGCGCAATACAGGTTACGTTAAGGCGCAATACAGGTTACGTTAAGGCGCAATACAGGTTACGTTAAGGCGCAATACAGGTTACGTTAAGGCGCAATACAGGTTACGTTAAGGCGCAATGCAGGTTACGTTAAGGCGCAATGCAGGTTACGTTAAGGCGCAATACAGGTTACGTTAAGGCGCAATACAGGTTACGTTAAGGCGCAATACAGGTTACGTTAAGGCGCAATACAGGTTACGTTAAGGCGCAATACAGGTTACGTTAAGGCGCAATACAGGTTACGTTAAGGCGCAATACAGGTTACGTTAAGGCGCAATACAGGTTACGTTAAGGCGCAATACAGGTTACGTTAAGGCGCAATACAGGTTACGTTAAGGCGCAATACAGGTTACGTTAAGGCGCAATACAGGTTACGTTAAGGCGCAATACAGGTTACGTTAAGGCGCAATACAGGTTACGTTAAGGCGCAATACAGGTTACGTTAAGGCGCAATACAGGTTACGTTAAGGCGCAATACAGGTTACGTTAAGGCGCAATACAGGTTACGTTAAGGCGCAATACAGGTTACGTTAAGGCGCAATACAGGTTACGTTAAGGCGCAATACAGGTTAGGTTAAGGCGCAATACAGGTTAGGTTAAGGTACGACATAGGTTAGGTTAAGGTACGACATAGGTTAGGTTAAGGTACGACATAGGTTAGGTTAAGGTACGACATAGGTTAGGTTAAGGTACGACATAGGTTAGGTTAAGGTACGACATAGGTTAGGTTAAGGTACGACATAGGTTAGGTTAAGGTACGACATAGGTTAGGTTAAGGTACGACATAGGTTAGGTTAAGGTACGACATAGGTTAGGTTAAGGTACGACATAGGTTAGGTTAAGGTACGACATAGGTTAGGTTAAGGTACGACATAGGTTAGGTTAAGGTACGACATAGGTTAGGTTAAGGTACGACATAGGTTAGGTTAAGGTACGACATAGGTTAGGTTAAGGTACGACATAGGTTAGGTTAAGGTACGACATAGGTTAGGTTAAGGTACGACATAGGTTAGGTTAAGGTACGACATAGGTTAGGTTAAGGTACGACATAGGTTAGGTTAAGGTACGACATAGGTTAGGTTAAGGTACGACATAGGTTAGGTTAAGGTACGACATAGGTTAGGTTAAGGTACGACATAGGTTAGGTTAAGGTACGACATAGGTTAGGTTAAGGTACGACATAGGTTAGGTTAAGGTACGACATAGGTTAGGTTAAGGTACGACATAGGTTAGGTTAAGGTACGACATAGGTTAGGTTACGGTACGACATAGGTTAGGTTACGGTACGACATAGGTTAGGTTACGGTACGACATAGGTTAGGTTACGGTACGACATAGGTTAGGTTACGGTACGACATAGGTTAGGTTACGGTACGACATAGGTTAGGTTACGGTACGACATAGGTTAGGTTACGGTACGATATAGGTTAGGTTACGGTACGATATAGGTTAGGTTAAGGTACACATTGTTGTAAGGAAAGGTTTAATGGGGGGCGGGGCGGGGCGGCCGGTTTGTTGATTGTGATTATAGTAAGTGGATGCCTGCGGCATCATCTGATTTGCCACGTCAGGATGCACCTTTGGCTCATGACAGGCGGCGCTCTCATTCCATGCTTGTGGCAGACCTGTGTCTTTCATTCCTGCCATTGTTTGTGTGCTGTGAGAGGAGGCAGTATTGTGATGTTGGGTGCACCCCTGTGTAGGACATGTGTGGGTGTTGGTGGCTTGGCTGAGCAATGGTGGTTGTCGGGTGGGTGGGATATTCTGTTTTCTGAGTGGACCTCCCAGTCTGGTTATGACAGTGTGGATTGTCTAATGTGGCGGAGAGGATGCACTGGGTGTTGTTCCATGCTGGTGCTTACATATTGTCTGTGTGCGTGTTACAGGCAGAGAGTAGTGCGTGATAAGGGTGTGTGGCTGACGTGTGGTTGTGATTGTGAGCAGAGTCTTTCAGCATGTATACGGACAGTTGTATACATTATCTGTATTCTGATGGCTCTATCTATTACTAATCAGCGCCGTGTATACGTTTAATCCGGTTCCAGTCGAAACTGTTGTATCTCTGTACATTAGTGACACGGCGAGCCCGCTATGTAGTTACTCGTCTCGGCAGCTTCCACCGGTGTATGGCAAATGATTATAAGGAATCAGTCTAGTCGTCAATACCGATGGTGTGACGTCACATGTCTGGGGTGGGGGACGCTGCGCCCTTCCGGTGGGTCATGGCCTAGAAAGACTCTTCCCACGCAGGGGGGCGTGGACTGTCATTGACTCTTCCAGGTAATATACTTGCCGTACGTTCTTGCGACTGCGAGTGCAACGCTCACCGGTACCGACATGGATGGAGCGCCTCCTAGCTGACCGCTCAGCATCGGCATTCGTACAGAGAGCAACGCGGTCGCGTCTCTAGCTCGTAACTGGTACAGCCCGCAGCTCATGTATAGGGACATTCGGATATGTCGTCTCGATTATAATGGCTCTGCATCATTTACTAATCAGCGCCCTGTGTGTACTAATTCTGGTTCCAGTCAAGTTTTGCTGTTCTATTCCTGTTCAACAGTAGAACGGCGGCTCCACTACGTAGGTACTTCTCTCGGCAGCTTCCCCCGGGTATGGCAATTAATTACAGACAGTTTGTGTACAGACTAGTGCCGGTGTGTTGTGACAATGTCACAGGTCAGGGGTGGGGGAAGCTACGCCCTGCCAAATAGGTGGGTCAGGGCTCGGAAAAACTCTCCCCACACTGGGGGCTCGGACCCTCATTACTCTTCCGAGTAATATATTGAGGAGCGCACTTAGCCATTGCCCCGAGTCTTGGCGACTGCGAGTGCAACGCCCACGGGGACCGACGTGGACGGGGCGCCTCCTAGCTGATCACTCAGCATCGGAATCCGTACAGTGAGTTACGCGATCGAGTCTGTAGCTCGTAATTAGTACAGCTCGCAGCTGGCCAGGCTTACCCACTGTCGAGCCCGGGCACCCTCAGGCTCACCAGTTCTACCCAGCTACACCCGAGTTAGCCACAGGTTCTAGGCCATAAAGCCAAGTCCCAGATGTTCGGGACTCGGACCAAAAATGTTTACTACTCGTGTTGGCTTTAGTCCCACCACGTTAGACGAGTAACCGCCGAGGACATTTTAATTCGGGTCCTCTACCGCACATCTCTTACTGCCTGAGTCGCCTGTTGCCCTGTCGAGACATCAACCAGGGATAAGGTAGAAAACAGGCAGTTTTATAGGTAGCTGCCGTGCGGTCTGCCAAGGGGCTCATCGTATCTCCCGTAGGAGAACTTGGATACTAGTTCACGCGTGAACCGACACCTCCGACGACTACCCCAGCAGCTACCCCATGGTTCCCTTATTAGGTACTCGTTTTTACAAGATGTCTCTTGTCACACAGACGAGTTTCTGTCCGAGGTCGCAACGCGATCCTCTACCACACATCTCCTACTACCGGAAAGCGCCCGTTGCCCGTGGGTTCTACCTTTTGAGGCGCGGGATTGGGTAGCTTTCGGCAGTTTTGTGAGTAAACGCCGTGTGGTCTGCCAAGGGACATCGCCGTTACCACACAGGGTTCGGATACTAGTTCACGCCACCACGTGAACCGACACCTCAGACGGCTATCCCAGCGTTTACCGCTTTTTTGCGTGGTCTTTTACCACCACGCTACTCGTGTTAGCAAGACTCCTCTTGCAGCCAGAGACGAGTTACGGCCGATGCCACCATACGCGGCCCTCTACTGCATTACTGATCTGCCAGTCTCGCCCTTTACCGCCTAGCGCATGTGAGCTAGGGATCGGGTAGAAACATGACAGTTCTAAGGGTAGTTGCCATGCAGTCTGCAGGGTAACATCGTGGCCAAAGGCTCTCGGTTACTAGTGATTCCCACGCTGAGAAACGTGGCCCGACTTCCTCAAACGATGGCCCTGGACAACAACCCTATATTACCATGGACTGGTCTGGCACCACCTATTCAACATATTCGGTAGCAACCCTCCACTACAGAGGGTCCCATACAGTCACTTATTCAGCATATTCGTGACGACCTCCCACTACAGGAGACCGGACCCTTACCAACTCCTGTTTGCCCCCGACAGCAAAAGGGGACTTACTACAAGGTCGGCAGGTATCCTGC
>NW_025726752.1:720000-722500 GCF_021461395.2 Schistocerca americana
CCAGAAGGAAGAGATTCATCACTTTCACCAGGACTTCGTGCGGCAGGCGCCGCAACTCCGCTGGGGTAAGGCCGTCCGGCCCGGCTGCTGATCCCCTGGGCGGCAACGCGGCGGCGACCTCCTCATGTGTGACCGGCCCCCATATGCACTCGAGAGCGACAGGCTCTGAGTGCGGGAGGAGGCGGTCACGAATGAAGCCCGCGGTGGAGATGGGCTTCTTGGTGAAGAGGTCCGCCCAGAAGTCCAGCAGACCAGGGATGGCAGGTGGCGGCTGGAGCAGGGTGCCATCCAAGAGGCCGCGCACGCAACGCGCACGCGACCGTCGGAAGGCATCCTGCGTTCTCGCGTACTCCCAGCGGCGCCGCTTGCGCTTCTGCGTCGGCGGCGCGGCAGGCGGCCGCTTCGATGGTTGGCGCGGCCGCTGTGTCCTGGTGATCGATCTCTCCCCTCTGGACCCGACCGACGCAAGGGCATCCGGGAGCATGCCCAGGATGACATCGGGCGGCGTGCCCCGCCCCAGACCGATGACACGATCCAGGGCAGAGAAACGCTGGGGGGCAGAAATCACATTGCGTCAACACCCGCTAGGGCCATCGCAATGCTTTGTTTTAATTAGACAGTCGGATTCCCCCAGTCCGTGCCAGTTCTGAGTTGATCGTTGAATGGCGGCCGAAGAGAATCCGCGCACCCGCGCGCCCCCGGAGGAGCACGCTAAGGCGGACGCGGCCTCGCAGCAAGGAAGATCCGTGGGAGGCCAAGGCACGGGACCGAGCTCGGATCCTGCACGCAGGTTGAAGCACCGGGGCGCGAACGCCGCGCAGGCGCGCGCATCCTGCACCGCCGGCCAGCACGAGGCCAACCAACGGCGAGAGCAGACCACGCCCGCGCTAAACGCCCGCACTTACCGGCACCCCTACGGCACTCACCTCGCCCAGGCCCGGCACGTTAGCGCTGACCCACTTCCCGACCAAGCCCGACACGCCCCGATCCTCAGAGCCAATCCTTATCCCGAAGTTACGGATCCAATTTGCCGACTTCCCTTACCTACATTATTCTATCGACTAGAGGCTCTTCACCTTGGAGACCTGCTGCGGATATGGGTACGAACCGGCGCGACACCTCCACGTGGCCCTCTCCCGGATTTTCAAGGTCCGAGGGGAAGATCGGGACACCGCCGCAACTGCGGTGCTCTTCGCGTTCCAAACCCTATCTCCCTGCTAGAGGATTCCAGGGAACTCGAACGCTCATGCAGAAAAGAAAACTCTTCCCCGATCTCCCGACGGCGTCTCCGGGTCCTTTTGGGTTACCCCGACGAGCATCTCTAAAAGAGGGGCCCGACTTGTATCGGTTCCGCTGCCGGGTTCCGGAATAGGAACCGGATTCCCTTTCGCCCAACGGGGGCCAGCACAAAGTGCATCATGCTATGACGGCCCCCATCAACATCGGATTTCTCCTAGGGCTTAGGATCGACTGACTCGTGTGCAACGGCTGTTCACACGAAACCCTTCTCCGCGTCAGCCCTCCAGGGCCTCGCTGGAGTATTTGCTACTACCACCAAGATCTGCACCGACGGCGGCTCCAGGCAGGCTCACGCCCAGACCCTTCTGCGCCCACCGCCGCGACCCTCCTACTCGTCAGGGCTTCGCGGCCGGCCGCAAGGACCGGCCATGACTGCCAGACTGACGGCCGAGTATAGGCACGACGCTTCAGCGCCATCCATTTTCAGGGCTAGTTGCTTCGGCAGGTGAGTTGTTACACACTCCTTAGCGGATTCCGACTTCCATGGCCACCGTCCTGCTGTCTTAAGCAACCAACGCCTTTCATGGTTTCCCATGAGCGTCGATTCGGGCGCCTTAACTCGGCGTTTGGTTCATCCCACAGCGCCAGTTCTGCTTACCAAAAGTGGCCCACTTGGCACTCCGATCCGAGTCGTTTGCTCGCGGCTTCAGCATATCAAGCAAGCCGGAGATCTCACCCATTTAAAGTTTGAGAATAGGTTGAGGTCGTTTCGGCCCCAAGGCCTCTAATCATTCGCTTTACCGGATGAGACTCGTACGAGCACCAGCTATCCTGAGGGAAACTTCGGAGGGAACCAGCTACTAGATGGTTCGATTAGTCTTTCGCCCCTATACCCAGCTCCGACGATCGATTTGCACGTCAGAATCGCTACGGACCTCCATCAGGGTTTCCCCTGACTTCGTCCTGGCCAGGCATAGTTCACCATCTTTCGGGTCCCAACGTGTACGCTCTAGGTGCGCCTCACCTCGCAATGAGGACGAGACGCCCCGGGAGTGCGGAGGCCGCCGCCCCGTGAAGGGCGGGGAAGCCCCATCCTCCCTCGGCCCGCGCAAGGCGAGACCTTCACTTTCATTACGCCTTTAGGTTTCGTACAGCCCAATGACTCGCGCACATGTTAGACTCCTTGGTCCGTGTTTCAAGACGGGTCGTGAAATTGTCCAAAGCTGAAGCGCCGCTGACGGGAGCGATTATTCCGCCCGAG
>NW_025726752.1:725000-730000 GCF_021461395.2 Schistocerca americana
TCCCTATTAATCATTACCTCGGGTTCCGAAAACCAACAAAATAGAACCGAGGTCCTATTCCATTATTCCATGCACACAGTATTCAGGCGGGCTTGCCTGCTTTAAGCACTCTAATTTGTTCAAAGTAAACGTGCCGGCCCACCGAGACACTCACTCAAGAGCACCCTGGTAGGATTGCAACGGGGTCCGCCTCGGGACGCACGAGCACGCACGAGGCGCGTCGCACGCCTTCGGCTCGCCCCACCGGCAGGACGTCCCACGATACATGCCAGTTAAACACCGACGGGCGGTGAACCAACAGCGTGGGACACAAATCCAACTACGAGCTTTTTAACCGCAACAACTTTAATATACGCTATTGGAGCTGGAATTACCGCGGCTGCTGGCACCAGACTTGCCCTCCAATAGATACTCGTTAAAGGATTTAAAGTGTACTCATTCCGATTACGGGGCCTCGGATGAGTCCCGTATCGTTATTTTTCGTCACTACCTCCCCGTGCCGGGAGTGGGTAATTTGCGCGCCTGCTGCCTTCCTTGGATGTGGTAGCCGTTTCTCAGGCTCCCTCTCCGGAATCGAACCCTGATTCCCCGTTACCCGTTACAACCATGGTAGGCGCAGAACCTACCATCGACAGTTGATAAGGCAGACATTTGAAAGATGCGTCGCCGGTACGAGGACCGTGCGATCAGCCCAAAGTTATTCAGAGTCACCAAGGCAAACGGACCGGACGAGCCGACCGATTGGTTTTGATCTAATAAAAGCGTCCCTTCCATCTCTGGTCGGGACTCTGTTTGCATGTATTAGCTCTAGAATTACCACAGTTATCCAAGTAACGTGGGTACGATCTAAGGAACCATAACTGATTTAATGAGCCATTCGCGGTTTCACCTTAATGCGGCTTGTACTGAGACATGCATGGCTTAATCTTTGAGACAAGCATATGACTACTGGCAGGATCAACCAGGGAGCTGCGTCAACTAGAGCTGAGCAGCCGGCCGCCCGGGAGTGTGTCCCGGGGGCCCGCGCGAACACGCAAGCGTCCGCTCAATTATTCTGCAAACAGGAGGAGGCTGAGCTCCCCTGCACAATACACCTCGAAACCCTCTCAGGTCCCGGCGGCGCGCAGCGCCGTCCTAAGTACTTGGTCGGGTTCGAGAGAGGCGCAATCGCCCGGAGTTTGGCGAGTAGACGCTTTAGGTGCGACCACCCGTGCTCCCAACTGAGCTTGCCGCTGCCGACAGAGGCCCGGGAGCGTGCTGTCGTGGCATTGCCGGCGGGAGACAACACGCGCCACCTACGGTGACCGGCAGCTCCAACGCCAGCGCCACAGAAGGACAAAAGCCCCACTTGGGTGCCGAAGCGAACTCTCCCAGCACAGCGCACGCGCCAACACGTCCGCACAGCTGCGATACAAACCACCTGCGAGAACCGCAGAGGCGACCGAGCAGCAGACGGCGTCGCGGCGCCGAGCGCCGGGCGGCGGCGCATCCTCAGCGCACACAGTCCTCAATCGGACCAGCACACTGCAGATGTCCACCGCGCTTCGCACCGGGCCCGCGAGGACCTACTTTGGCCGCACGGCGCCGCGTGCAGGGTGCGCCGGCGCGCAGCTGCGCCGCCTGCCGCCTCCGTCGGCCGGCGCGCCTGCCACTGGCCGCCCCCACCAGCCGGCTGTAGCGCGTGCGCCCACGCACCGCGCGGCCAGCACGCCGGGAGGCCCCCCCTCACCGGCCGGGGACGGTCCCACCCAGCCACCGCCGCGTATCGCTTCACACCCAGATGCCATTCACGTTCGTGGGCATGGTGGGTATCGCTGGAACAACCGGTTGGTAGCTCAACCGATCGTCGCCATCACTGATTCACCTCTAGCGAGAACAACCGCACCACAACGGTTTACCAGTTGTTCATTTGCATAACGTCACCAGCAAACGTAGGCGTCCATCGCCATTTGCAAATTCAACGATTGTTGCATGCCTGTGTCAGGTGTCACGACACACTATGTCTGCCCACATACACGCAACAACATGTGCACGCTTCGCGAACACGTGGAAGGTGGCCCCCGTACGTATGCGATGTCCATTGCGCGAACGACTGTCAACCGGCCTCTGTCGCATGTCGCAGATGTGGAACGCAGTGCACCATGCTATCACGGTGTGTGAGAAGAGACGACTACGTCTGACAACACGCGCCACTACATCAACAGACGGCTCATGCTGATCGCCATCCAGGGCATACCACACTGCAATCCAGCTCTTATAGGGAGACGACACGTAGCTGAGTGCACAACATTTGGACCGCATGGTTCGCCGTTGTTGGCGCAGTCGTTGTACGGTCACATGTACCACGATGTATCATTCAGTACATGAGGACCAATGTGCAGTACAGTGTGTGATTTGGACGTACAACATCAGCGGACAGTTGACACAGGCCGTACCACAGCGTAGGCTAAGTGCTTCGCACATGCGAATGCCAATGAACAACTGCAAATGCCAATGAACAACTGCAAAGGGCATTGAGCATGTACGTCCTGCTGCCATCCACATTACAGTGTATAGCTGCAAGGTGTTTAACATGAAGCGATACACTGGGGACCGGGCAGTGCGAGTAGCAAACTATATTGCGGGGGTTGCAGTTAGGCAACACTACACTAATTTAACGCGTCGTATGACAATTACAGAGCAGGTTAAGGCCCAACGTGTGTTGGGTTAAGGCCCAACGTGTGTTGGGTTAAGGCCCAACGTGTGTTGGGTTAAGGCCCAACGTGTGTTGGGTTAAGGCCCAACGTGTGTTGGGTTAAGGCCCAACGTGTGTTGGGTTAAGGCCCAACGTGTGTTGGGTTAAGGCCCAACGTGTGTTGGGTTAAGGCCCAACGTGTGTTGGGTTAAGGCCCAACGTGTGTTGGGTTAAGGCCCAACGTGTGTTGGGTTAAGGCCCAACGTGTGTTGGGTTAAGGCCCAACGTGTGTTGGGTTAAGGCCCAACGTGTGTTGGGTTAAGGCCCAACGTGTGTTGGGTTACGTTAAGGGGCAATGTGGGTTACGTTAAGGGGCAATGTGGGTTACGTTAAGGGGCAATGTGGGTTACGTTACGGCGCAATATAGGTTACGTTACGGCGCAATATAGGTTACGTTAAGGCGCAATATCGGTTACGTTAAGGCGCAATACAGGTTACGTTAAGGCGCAATACAGGTTACGTTAAGGCGCAATACAGGTTACGTTAAGGCGCAATACAGGTTACGTTAAGGCGCAATACAGGTTACGTTAAGGCGCAATGCAGGTTACGTTAAGGCGCAATGCAGGTTACGTTAAGGCGCAATACAGGTTACGTTAAGGCGCAATACAGGTTACGTTAAGGCGCAATACAGGTTACGTTAAGGCGCAATACAGGTTACGTTAAGGCGCAATACAGGTTACGTTAAGGCGCAATACAGGTTACGTTAAGGCGCAATACAGGTTACGTTAAGGCGCAATACAGGTTACGTTAAGGCGCAATACAGGTTACGTTAAGGCGCAATACAGGTTACGTTAAGGCGCAATACAGGTTACGTTAAGGCGCAATACAGGTTACGTTAAGGCGCAATACAGGTTACGTTAAGGCGCAATACAGGTTACGTTAAGGCGCAATACAGGTTACGTTAAGGCGCAATACAGGTTACGTTAAGGCGCAATACAGGTTACGTTAAGGCGCAATACAGGTTACGTTAAGGCGCAATACAGGTTACGTTAAGGCGCAATACAGGTTACGTTAAGGCGCAATACAGGTTAGGTTAAGGCGCAATACAGGTTAGGTTAAGGCGCAATACAGGTTAGGTTAAGGTACGACAGAGGTTAGGTTAAGGTACGACATAGGTTAGGTTAAGGTACGACATAGGTTAGGTTAAGGTACGACATAGGTTAGGTTAAGGTACGACATAGGTTAGGTTAAGGTACGACATAGGTTAGGTTAAGGTACGACATAGGTTAGGTTAAGGTACGACATAGGTTAGGTTAAGGTACGACATAGGTTAGGTTAAGGTACGACATAGGTTAGGTTAAGGTACGACATAGGTTAGGTTAAGGTACGACATAGGTTAGGTTAAGGTACGACATAGGTTAGGTTAAGGTACGACATAGGTTAGGTTAAGGTACGACATAGGTTAGGTTAAGGTACGACATAGGTTAGGTTAAGGTACGACATAGGTTAGGTTAAGGTACGACATAGGTTAGGTTAAGGTACGACATAGGTTAGGTTAAGGTACGACATAGGTTAGGTTAAGGTACGACATAGGTTAGGTTAAGGTACGACATAGGTTAGGTTAAGGTACGACATAGGTTAGGTTAAGGTACGACATAGGTTAGGTTAAGGTACGACATAGGTTAGGTTAAGGTACGACATAGGTTAGGTTAAGGTACGACATAGGTTAGGTTAAGGTACGACATAGGTTAGGTTAAGGTACGACATAGGTTAGGTTAAGGTACGACATAGGTTAGGTTACGGTACGACATAGGTTAGGTTACGGTACGACATAGGTTAGGTTACGGTACGACATAGGTTAGGTTACGGTACGACATAGGTTAGGTTACGGTACGACATAGGTTAGGTTACGGTACGACATAGGTTAGGTTACGGTACGACATAGGTTAGGTTACGGTACGATATAGGTTAGGTTACGGTACGATATAGGTTAGGTTAAGGTACACATTGTTGTAAGGAAAGGTTTAATGGGGGGCGGGGCGGGGCGGCCGGTTTGTTGATTGTGATTATAGTAAGTGGATGCCTGCGGCATCATCTGATTTGCCACGTCAGGATGCACCTTTGGCTCATGACAGGCGGCGCTCTCATTCCATGCTTGTGGCAGACCTGTGTCTTTCATTCCTGCCATTGTTTGTGTGCTGTGAGAGGAGGCAGTATTGTGATGTTGGGTGCACCCCTGTGTAGGACATGTGTGGGTGTTGGTGGCTTGGCTGAGCAATGGTGGTTGTCGGGTGGGTGGGATATTCTGTTTTCTGAGTGGACCTCC
>NW_025726752.1:735000-740000 GCF_021461395.2 Schistocerca americana
TCGTTAATCCATTCATGCGCGTCACTAATTAGATGACGAGGCATTTGGCTACTCATGAGCCGTCTTTATTCAAATGAATGAATAACACATATATATGCATGTACAAAGAGTGTGGCAGGTGTTTCACGCCATGTCCGCCACCGAGGTGGGGACTTACAGGGCGACGCCATAAAATATTTAAAACTACAATACATAAACATATATATATGCGGGAAAAGACAAGAACAACATAAATTACATACACAAAGAAGAAAGAACAAAGACGGTTGATTCCTCCTGTGGATAGGCCCCAGGAGTCAAGGCGAAGAAAATAACCAGCATCCTATCCGACGCCGGCTCGCTCCATCTGTCTATGCGACGTCATATACTCGAAAATGCGATAGCTCGTGCAGCAGCTTTGCAGTGTTCTTGTGCTAAGCACCGCCAGTTCTCGGGGTCTAAAACCAAGTGCGGAGAGATCTCCGGCCGACGCTGGAGACCATACACCCCTCCAATTCAACGTCGCGGTGGACACTGTAACCTCCTCAACGTCTCGGTGCAGGTTGGAGATGGCACGCCTGATGGACGGCGTGTTGTAGTAGGCCGCTTTCTCGGAGTGACACCAGTCGAGCCGGAGATGGTCTCCGACTACCTGGGCGTCGATGACGCGGGCGATGCCGTCTTTAACCGCCACCACGTCAGGCTTGCGGATTCCCTCAGGTGTGCGGAGGTGGGGCTCCACAGAAACATTGAAGCCCCTTTGCGCGAGTCCACGGGCGACATAGCGCACGATCGCGTCATGCCGCTTTACCCGGGACCCGTGCGTCCTGAAGCAAGCCTGTAACACGTGGTTGGCGGTCTCTACGGCCTGGCAGCCCGCGCGGCATCTGGTGTCCGCCTCCCGCCCGCGACTGCGCCGTGCCTTCGTGGGGAAGGCGTTGATGCGGGCGCGGAGAGCGTCGATGAAGTTACGCCCAGATAGCAGGCGACTGGTGTCCGCGACCCACTGGTGTTGCCCCTTGACGGCGGCGGAAGATGACAGCGCCGCACCGTCAAAGGCAACATGCAGGCGCGCGGCCCACATCTCTCCAACCTGCGTCGACGATTTGAGGAGGTGACCCTCCCACATAAGATGCCGCTCCAGCACCTCAATCTCACGCTGCACCTCGTCCCGGCCTGCACCGTCGGAGACTGGCCCAATCCTCTTCAGCGCCAGGAGACGGGACCGGCGGAGTGTTGGCCCCATCCATCGGCATGATGGGATGCCGAGGCCTCCCTGGGCTACAGGAGCATGGAAGTAGCCCAGGGGAGTGTCCGCCGGAAGGCGGAACCATCTCCTGACGGCGGCCCGGATGGTCACGTCGGCCGCTTTCAAAGCACCCACTCGGGTGCGGCTGAGGGCCAGCCCATGGTACAGGCCAGGGAGAAGCACGTTGGTGAGGGCGTAGAGGCGCTGTTGCGGCTTAAGCGGAGCTCGGGAGATGACGTCCAGCTGCTCCACCAGGTGGCGTCGTGGGTTGAAAACGCAGCGACCCGCGGTGGAGAATTGCAGTCCCAGATACCGGAAGGTTTCACCCACACGTAGGGCGGGCATGGTGGCGTTGCCCGCTTTGAAGGTAACGTCGGCGTCAACCTTCACCTTCTTGTCACGCCCAGACGCGACTAAGGCGAGGGTGAAACACTTCCGGGCGTTGATCTGCAGCCCCAGATGGCCGAGGGCTGCGACGGCTGCGTCGATGAGGGACTGCAATCCCCTCGCGGTCGATGCAAAAAGCAGGACGTCATCAGCAAAGGCCGCAGCGTTAACTCTGCGACCGAGGATCCGAGCTCCGATGTGGGAGGGAAGTTGACTCAAAACATAGTCCACCGCAAAATTGAAAAGGAGGGGGGAGAGGGGGTCACCCTGACGTACACCCCTTGCCGGCTGCAGGGGCACGCCCACGTCGGCGCCGCCCGCTATCACCGTCGTGCTACCCTCGTAACACCTTTCGACGTACTCAATAAAGCAATCCGGCAGGCCATGAGCCCTCAGCACGGGGCGGAGGGCAGCATGGTCCACCGAATCAAACGCTTTAGAGACGTCGATCGATGCCACAAAAACAGAGCGACAGGAGCGGACTGCGTCGGTGAGAGCAGTGTCCAAGATGAAGGTGTTTTCCAACATCCCATCCCGGGGGATGAATGCCCGCTGACGTTCGTCCACAGCACATGCACGCATCAGGCGTGACGCGAGAACCTTGTGAAAGGTCCGCGCCAACACCGAGCAGACCGTAATGGGGCGAAAGTCAGCGGGGGATGTTGGTGCAGCCGTTTTGGGGAGAAGTGACGTCCGGGCGCGAAGCAGACGCTCGGGGAGGGCGCGGGCCAGGAGGAAGAGGTTCAAGAGTTTCACCAGGACATCATGCGGCAGGCGCCGCAGCTCCGCTGGAGTCAGGCCGTCCGGCCCGGCCGCCGATCCCCTGGGCGGCAAGGCAGCAGCGACCTCCTCACGTGTGACCGGCCCCCATAGGCACTCAGGAGCGACAGGCTCCGAGTGCGGGCCTTAAGAGAGTCATAGTTACTCCCGCCGTTTACCCGCGCTTGCTTGAATTTCTTCACGTTGACATTCAGAGCACTGGGCAGAAATCACATTGCGTCAACACCCGCTAGGGCCATCGCAATGCTTTGTTTTAATTAGACAGTCGGATTCCCCCAGTCCGTGCCAGTTCTGAGTTGATCGTTGAATGGCGGCCGAAGAGAATCCGCGCACCCGCGCGCCCCCGGAGGAGCACGCTAAGGCGGACGCGGCCTCGCAGCAAGGAAGATCCGTGGGAGGCCAAGGCACGGGACCGAGCTCGGATCCTGCACGCAGGTTGAAGCACCGGGGCGCGAACGCCGCGCAGGCGCGCGCATCCTGCACCGCCGGCCAGCACGAGGCCAACCAACGGCGAGAGCAGACCACGCCCGCGCTAAACGCCCGCACTTACCGGCACCCCTACGGCACTCACCTCGCCCAGGCCCGGCACGTTAGCGCTGACCCACTTCCCGACCAAGCCCGACACGCCCCGATCCTCAGAGCCAATCCTTATCCCGAAGTTACGGATCCAATTTGCCGACTTCCCTTACCTACATTATTCTATCGACTAGAGGCTCTTCACCTTGGAGACCTGCTGCGGATATGGGTACGAACCGGCGCGACACCTCCACGTGGCCCTCTCCCGGATTTTCAAGGTCCGAGGGGAAGATCGGGACACCGCCGCAACTGCGGTGCTCTTCGCGTTCCAAACCCTATCTCCCTGCTAGAGGATTCCAGGGAACTCGAACGCTCATGCAGAAAAGAAAACTCTTCCCCGATCTCCCGACGGCGTCTCCGGGTCCTTTTGGGTTACCCCGACGAGCATCTCTAAAAGAGGGGCCCGACTTGTATCGGTTCCGCTGCCGGGTTCCGGAATAGGAACCGGATTCCCTTTCGCCCAACGGGGGCCAGCACAAAGTGCATCATGCTATGACGGCCCCCATCAACATCGGATTTCTCCTAGGGCTTAGGATCGACTGACTCGTGTGCAACGGCTGTTCACACGAAACCCTTCTCCGCGTCAGCCCTCCAGGGCCTCGCTGGAGTATTTGCTACTACCACCAAGATCTGCACCGACGGCGGCTCCAGGCAGGCTCACGCCCAGACCCTTCTGCGCCCACCGCCGCGACCCTCCTACTCGTCAGGGCTTCGCGGCCGGCCGCAAGGACCGGCCATGACTGCCAGACTGACGGCCGAGTATAGGCACGACGCTTCAGCGCCATCCATTTTCAGGGCTAGTTGCTTCGGCAGGTGAGTTGTTACACACTCCTTAGCGGATTCCGACTTCCATGGCCACCGTCCTGCTGTCTTAAGCAACCAACGCCTTTCATGGTTTCCCATGAGCGTCGATTCGGGCGCCTTAACTCGGCGTTTGGTTCATCCCACAGCGCCAGTTCTGCTTACCAAAAGTGGCCCACTTGGCACTCCGATCCGAGTCGTTTGCTCGCGGCTTCAGCATATCAAGCAAGCCGGAGATCTCACCCATTTAAAGTTTGAGAATAGGTTGAGGTCGTTTCGGCCCCAAGGCCTCTAATCATTCGCTTTACCGGATGAGACTCGTACGAGCACCAGCTATCCTGAGGGAAACTTCGGAGGGAACCAGCTACTAGATGGTTCGATTAGTCTTTCGCCCCTATACCCAGCTCCGACGATCGATTTGCACGTCAGAATCGCTACGGACCTCCATCAGGGTTTCCCCTGACTTCGTCCTGGCCAGGCATAGTTCACCATCTTTCGGGTCCCAACGTGTACGCTCTAGGTGCGCCTCACCTCGCAATGAGGACGAGACGCCCCGGGAGTGCGGAGGCCGCCGCCCCGTGAAGGGCGGGGAAGCCCCATCCTCCCTCGGCCCGCGCAAGGCGAGACCTTCACTTTCATTACGCCTTTAGGTTTCGTACAGCCCAATGACTCGCGCACATGTTAGACTCCTTGGTCCGTGTTTCAAGACGGGTCGTGAAATTGTCCAAAGCTGAAGCGCCGCTGACGGGAGCGATTATTCCGCCCGAGAGCATCCCGAGCCAACAGCGGCGCGGGTCCGGGGCCGGGCCAGGTAGGTCCGTCATCCGGGAAGAACCGCGCGCGCTTGCCGGGAGCCCGAGCGCCCAAAGGGGCGAATCGACTCCTCCAGATATACCGCCGGGCAGCCAGCCAGGACACCGGGGCTCTGCCCAACAGACGCGAACCGAGGCCCGCGGAAGGACAGGCTGCGCACCCGGGCCGTAGGCCGGCACCCAGCGGGTCGCGACGTCCTACTAGGGGAGAAGTGCGGCCCACCGCACACCGGAACGGCCCCACCCCGCGGCGAGTGGAAAGGCAACCGGACACGACCCCGCCGCGGATTGCTCCGCGCGGGCGGCCGGCCCCATCTGCCGAGGGCGGAGGCCTGTGGCCGGATGGGCGTGAATCTCACCCGTTCGACCTTTCGGACTTCTCACGTTTACCCCAGAACGGTTTCACGTACTTTTGA
>NW_025726752.1:742500-750000 GCF_021461395.2 Schistocerca americana
GAGTCCCGTATCGTTATTTTTCGTCACTACCTCCCCGTGCCGGGAGTGGGTAATTTGCGCGCCTGCTGCCTTCCTTGGATGTGGTAGCCGTTTCTCAGGCTCCCTCTCCGGAATCGAACCCTGATTCCCCGTTACCCGTTACAACCATGGTAGGCGCAGAACCTACCATCGACAGTTGATAAGGCAGACATTTGAAAGATGCGTCGCCGGTACGAGGACCGTGCGATCAGCCCAAAGTTATTCAGAGTCACCAAGGCAAACGGACCGGACGAGCCGACCGATTGGTTTTGATCTAATAAAAGCGTCCCTTCCATCTCTGGTCGGGACTCTGTTTGCATGTATTAGCTCTAGAATTACCACAGTTATCCAAGTAACGTGGGTACGATCTAAGGAACCATAACTGATTTAATGAGCCATTCGCGGTTTCACCTTAATGCGGCTTGTACTGAGACATGCATGGCTTAATCTTTGAGACAAGCATATGACTACTGGCAGGATCAACCAGGGAGCTGCGTCAACTAGAGCTGAGCAGCCGGCCGCCCGGGAGTGTGTCCCGGGGGCCCGCGCGAACACGCAAGCGTCCGCTCAATTATTCTGCAAACAGGAGGAGGCTGAGCTCCCCTGCACAATACACCTCGAAACCCTCTCAGGTCCCGGCGGCGCGCAGCGCCGTCCTAAGTACTTGGTCGGGTTCGAGAGAGGCGCAATCGCCCGGAGTTTGGCGAGTAGACGCTTTAGGTGCGACCACCCGTGCTCCCAACTGAGCTTGCCGCTGCCGACAGAGGCCCGGGAGCGTGCTGTCGTGGCATTGCCGGCGGGAGACAACACGCGCCACCTACGGTGACCGGCAGCTCCAACGCCAGCGCCACAGAAGGACAAAAGCCCCACTTGGGTGCCGAAGCGAACTCTCCCAGCACAGCGCACGCGCCAACACGTCCGCACAGCTGCGATACAAACCACCTGCGAGAACCGCAGAGGCGACCGAGCAGCAGACGGCGTCGCGGCGCCGAGCGCCGGGCGGCGGCGCATCCTCAGCGCACACAGTCCTCAATCGGACCAGCACACTGCAGATGTCCACCGCGCTTCGCACCGGGCCCGCGAGGACCTACTTTGGCCGCACGGCGCCGCGTGCAGGGTGCGCCGGCGCGCAGCTGCGCCGCCTGCCGCCTCCGTCGGCCGGCGCGCCTGCCACTGGCCGCCCCCACCAGCCGGCTGTAGCGCGTGCGCCCACGCACCGCGCGGCCAGCACGCCGGGAGGCCCCCCCTCACCGGCCGGGGACGGTCCCACCCAGCCACCGCCGCGTATCGCTTCACACCCAGATGCCATTCACGTTCGTGGGCATGGTGGGTATCGCTGGAACAACCGGTTGGTAGCTCAACCGATCGTCGCCATCACTGATTCACCTCTAGCGAGAACAACCGCACCACAACGGTTTACCAGTTGTTCATTTGCATAACGTCACCAGCAAACGTAGGCGTCCATCGCCATTTGCAAATTCAACGATTGTTGCATGCCTGTGTCAGGTGTCACGACACACTATGTCTGCCCACATACACGCAACAACATGTGCACGCTTCGCGAACACGTGGAAGGTGGCCCCCGTACGTATGCGATGTCCATTGCGCGAACGACTGTCAACCGGCCTCTGTCGCATGTCGCAGATGTGGAACGCAGTGCACCATGCTATCACGGTGTGTGAGAAGAGACGACTACGTCTGACAACACGCGCCACTACATCAACAGACGGCTCATGCTGATCGCCATCCAGGGCATACCACACTGCAATCCAGCTCTTATAGGGAGACGACACGTAGCTGAGTGCACAACATTTGGACCGCATGGTTCGCCGTTGTTGGCGCAGTCGTTGTACGGTCACATGTACCACGATGTATCATTCAGTACATGAGGACCAATGTGCAGTACAGTGTGTGATTTGGACGTACAACATCAGCGGACAGTTGACACAGGCCGTACCACAGCGTAGGCTAAGTGCTTCGCACATGCGAATGCCAATGAACAACTGCAAATGCCAATGAACAACTGCAAAGGGCATTGAGCATGTACGTCCTGCTGCCATCCACATTACAGTGTATAGCTGCAAGGTGTTTAACATGAAGCGATACACTGGGGACCGGGCAGTGCGAGTAGCAAACTATATTGCGGGGGTTGCAGTTAGGCAACACTACACTAATTTAACGCGTCGTATGACAATTACAGAGCAGGTTAAGGCCCAACGTGTGTTGGGTTAAGGCCCAACGTGTGTTGGGTTAAGGCCCAACGTGTGTTGGGTTAAGGCCCAACGTGTGTTGGGTTAAGGCCCAACGTGTGTTGGGTTAAGGCCCAACGTGTGTTGGGTTAAGGCCCAACGTGTGTTGGGTTAAGGCCCAACGTGTGTTGGGTTAAGGCCCAACGTGTGTTGGGTTAAGGCCCAACGTGTGTTGGGTTAAGGCCCAACGTGTGTTGGGTTAAGGCCCAACGTGTGTTGGGTTACGTTAAGGGGCAATGTGGGTTACGTTAAGGGGCAATGTGGGTTACGTTAAGGGGCAATGTGGGTTACGTTACGGCGCAATATAGGTTACGTTACGGCGCAATATAGGTTACGTTAAGGCGCAATATCGGTTACGTTAAGGCGCAATACAGGTTACGTTAAGGCGCAATACAGGTTACGTTAAGGCGCAATACAGGTTACGTTAAGGCGCAATACAGGTTACGTTAAGGCGCAATGCAGGTTACGTTAAGGCGCAATGCAGGTTACGTTAAGGCGCAATGCAGGTTACGTTAAGGCGCAATACAGGTTACGTTAAGGCGCAATACAGGTTACGTTAAGGCGCAATACAGGTTACGTTAAGGCGCAATACAGGTTACGTTAAGGCGCAATACAGGTTACGTTAAGGCGCAATACAGGTTACGTTAAGGCGCAATACAGGTTACGTTAAGGCGCAATACAGGTTACGTTAAGGCGCAATACAGGTTACGTTAAGGCGCAATACAGGTTACGTTAAGGCGCAATACAGGTTACGTTAAGGCGCAATACAGGTTACGTTAAGGCGCAATACAGGTTACGTTAAGGCGCAATACAGGTTACGTTAAGGCGCAATACAGGTTACGTTAAGGCGCAATACAGGTTACGTTAAGGCGCAATACAGGTTACGTTAAGGCGCAATACAGGTTACGTTAAGGCGCAATACAGGTTACGTTAAGGCGCAATACAGGTTACGTTAAGGCGCAATACAGGTTAGGTTAAGGCGCAATACAGGTTAGGTTAAGGCGCAATACAGGTTAGGTTAAGGTACGACATAGGTTAGGTTAAGGTACGACATAGGTTAGGTTAAGGTACGACATAGGTTAGGTTAAGGTACGACATAGGTTAGGTTAAGGTACGACATAGGTTAGGTTAAGGTACGACATAGGTTAGTTTAAGGTACGACATAGGTTAGGTTAAGGTACGACATAGGTTAGGTTAAGGTACGACATAGGTTAGGTTAAGGTACGACATAGGTTAGGTTAAGGTACGACATAGGTTAGGTTAAGGTACGACATAGGTTAGGTTAAGGTACGACATAGGTTAGGTTAAGGTACGACATAGGTTAGGTTAAGGTACGACATAGGTTAGGTTAAGGTACGACATAGGTTAGGTTAAGGTACGACATAGGTTAGGTTAAGGTACGACATAGGTTAGGTTAAGGTACGACATAGGTTAGGTTAAGGTACGACATAGGTTAGGTTAAGGTACGACATAGGTTAGGTTAAGGTACGACATAGGTTAGGTTAAGGTACGACATAGGTTAGGTTAAGGTACGACATAGGTTAGGTTAAGGTACGACATAGGTTAGGTTAAGGTACGACATAGGTTAGGTTAAGGTACGACATAGGTTAGGTTAAGGTACGACATAGGTTAGGTTAAGGTACGACATAGGTTAGGTTAAGGTACGACATAGGTTAGGTTAAGGTACGACATAGGTTAGGTTAAGGTACGACATAGGTTAGGTTAAGGTACGACATAGGTTAGGTTAAGGTACGACATAGGTTAGGTTACGGTACGACATAGGTTAGGTTACGGTACGACATAGGTTAGGTTACGGTACGACATAGGTTAGGTTACGGTACGACATAGGTTAGGTTACGGTACGACATAGGTTAGGTTACGGTACGACATAGGTTAGGTTACGGTACGACATAGGTTAGGTTACGGTACGACATAGGTTAGGTTACGGTACGATATAGGTTAGGTTACGGTACGATATAGGTTAGGTTAAGGTACACATTGTTGTAAGGAAAGGTTTAATGGGGGGCGGGGCGGGGCGGCCGGTTTGTTGATTGTGATTATAGTAAGTGGATGCCTGCGGCATCATCTGATTTGCCACGTCAGGATGCACCTTTGGCTCATGACAGGCGGCGCTCTCATTCCATGCTTGTGGCAGACCTGTGTCTTTCATTCCTGCCATTGTTTGTGTGCTGTGAGAGGAGGCAGTATTGTGATGTTGGGTGCACCCCTGTGTAGGACATGTGTGGGTGTTGGTGGCTTGGCTGAGCAATGGTGGTTGTCGGGTGGGTGGGATATTCTGTTTTCTGAGTGGACCTCCCAGTCTGGTTATGACAGTGTGGATTGTCTAATGTGGCGGAGAGGATGCACTGGGTGTTGTTCCATGCTGGTGCTTACATATTGTCTGTGTGCGTGTTACAGGCAGAGAGTAGTGCGTGATAAGGGTGTGTGGCTGACGTGTGGTTGTGATTGTGAGCAGAGTCTTTCAGCATGTATACGGACAGTTGTATACATTATCTGTATTCTGATGGCTCTATCTATTACTAATCAGCGCCGTGTATACGTTTAATCCGGTTCCAGTCGAAACTGTTGTATCTCTGTACATTAGTGACACGGCGAGCCCGCTATGTAGTTACTCGTCTCGGCAGCTTCCACCGGTGTATGGCAAATGATTATAAGGAATCAGTCTAGTCGTCAATACCGATGGTGTGACGTCACATGTCTGGGGTGGGGGACGCTGCGCCCTTCCGGTGGGTCATGGCCTAGAAAGACTCTTCCCACGCAGGGGGGCGTGGACTGTCATTGACTCTTCCAGGTAATATACTTGCCGTACGTTCTTGCGACTGCGAGTGCAACGCTCACCGGTACCGACATGGATGGAGCGCCTCCTAGCTGACCGCTCAGCATCGGCATTCGTACAGAGAGCAACGCGGTCGCGTCTCTAGCTCGTAACTGGTACAGCCCGCAGCTCATGTATAGGGACATTCGGATATGTCGTCTCGATTATAATGGCTCTGCATCATTTACTAATCAGCGCCCTGTGTGTACTAATTCTGGTTCCAGTCAAGTTTTGCTGTTCTATTCCTGTTCAACAGTAGAACGGCGGCTCCACTACGTAGGTACTTCTCTCGGCAGCTTCCCCCGGGTATGGCAATTAATTACAGACAGTTTGTGTACAGACTAGTGCCGGTGTGTTGTGACAATGTCACAGGTCAGGGGTGGGGGAAGCTACGCCCTGCCAAATAGGTGGGTCAGGGCTCGGAAAAACTCTCCCCACACTGGGGGCTCGGACCCTCATTACTCTTCCGAGTAATATATTGAGGAGCGCACTTAGCCATTGCCCCGAGTCTTGGCGACTGCGAGTGCAACGCCCACGGGGACCGACGTGGACGGGGCGCCTCCTAGCTGATCACTCAGCATCGGAATCCGTACAGTGAGTTACGCGATCGAGTCTGTAGCTCGTAATTAGTACAGCTCGCAGCTGGCCAGGCTTACCCACTGTCGAGCCCGGGCACCCTCAGGCTCACCAGTTCTACCCAGCTACACCCGAGTTAGCCACAGGTTCTAGGCCATAAAGCCAAGTCCCAGATGTTCGGGACTCGGACCAAAAATGTTTACTACTCGTGTTGGCTTTAGTCCCACCACGTTAGACGAGTAACCGCCGAGGACATTTTAATTCGGGTCCTCTACCGCACATCTCTTACTGCCTGAGTCGCCTGTTGCCCTGTCGAGACATCAACCAGGGATAAGGTAGAAAACAGGCAGTTTTATAGGTAGCTGCCGTGCGGTCTGCCAAGGGGCTCATCGTATCTCCCGTAGGAGAACTTGGATACTAGTTCACGCGTGAACCGACACCTCCGACGACTACCCCAGCAGCTACCCCATGGTTCCCTTATTAGGTACTCGTTTTTACAAGATGTCTCTTGTCACACAGACGAGTTTCTGTCCGAGGTCGCAACGCGATCCTCTACCACACATCTCCTACTACCGGAAAGCGCCCGTTGCCCGTGGGTTCTACCTTTTGAGGCGCGGGATTGGGTAGCTTTCGGCAGTTTTGTGAGTAAACGCCGTGTGGTCTGCCAAGGGACATCGCCGTTACCACACAGGGTTCGGATACTAGTTCACGCCACCACGTGAACCGACACCTCAGACGGCTATCCCAGCGTTTACCGCTTTTTTGCGTGGTCTTTTACCACCACGCTACTCGTGTTAGCAAGACTCCTCTTGCAGCCAGAGACGAGTTACGGCCGATGCCACCATACGCGGCCCTCTACTGCATTACTGATCTGCCAGTCTCGCCCTTTACCGCCTAGCGCATGTGAGCTAGGGATCGGGTAGAAACATGACAGTTCTAAGGGTAGTTGCCATGCAGTCTGCAGGGTAACATCGTGGCCAAAGGCTCTCGGTTACTAGTGATTCCCACGCTGAGAAACGTGGCCCGACTTCCTCAAACGATGGCCCTGGACAACAACCCTATATTACCATGGACTGGTCTGGCACCACCTATTCAACATATTCGGTAGCAACCCTCCACTACAGAGGGTCCCATACAGTCACTTATTCAGCATATTCGTGACGACCTCCCACTACAGGAGACCGGACCCTTACCAACTCCTGTTTGCCCCCGACAGCAAAAGGGGACTTACTACAAGGTCGGCAGGTATCCTGCATGACACTGCCTGTTCAATATATTCGGCAGCAACCCTCCACTACAGAGGGCCCCCAGAGAAGCTCATGGGGCCTTGGTCCGGGGCTACCTATTGACATATATTCGGCAGCTACCTCCTATTACGGGAGGCGTTCCCCTATCCGCCACCCGGGGACCCGACTTCGTAGCGTCATGTATAGGGACAGCGGGAATGTCGCATATTGGAGATAACTCTTCATGAAACGCATGTTATAGGGGTGGATTGCACATTGCGACTGCGGGAAAAGTCCGCCGTTCATCCGCTGGAGTTGCGAGTTGGGCGGTTGGAGTGGGGCGCAGGTGGAGTGATTGCCGGTCCACGATTTCGTGCGGCAGAGGCGCTGGCGTTGGGGTGCTGTGGTCGACAGAGGACGCAGGCTTTGTGGGTGGGGTCGAAAGATGGGCACTGTGGGCCCATCGATGTCTTGGTCGGCTTGGCGTCTCATAGATGGCGGTATCGTCGTTGCAGGACGTCATGCCGCGGGAGACCTACAGATGGCGCTGTGTTTTGTGGTGCGCTCGACATGGCGGACGTAGTGTTGTCAGATT
>NW_025726752.1:755000-762500 GCF_021461395.2 Schistocerca americana
ACCGCCAGCCGGCTGTGCACGCTACCGAGTAAGTACCGGTATGCGAACCGCCAGGCGACGGGCGCGCATCGCACGTTTCAGGAGGCGCGGCCGGCCCCACAGGCGGCCGCGACGCTCCCAGGTCTGCGAAGCGGGGCAAACGCCGCGCGCTTCAGTATACGTAGCCGACCCTCAGCCAGACGTGGCCCGGGAACGGAATCCATGGACCGCAATGTGCGTTCGAAACGTCGATGTTCATGTGTCCTGCAGTTCACATGTCGACGCGCAATTTGCTGCGTTCTTCATCGACCCACGAGCCGAGTGATCCACCGTCCTGGGTGATCTTTTCTTAGTTTCCACTGTCTCTTTCAAGACATTTGCATAGGCGGGACGTAGGCGTGTGGCGGCCCCTGTTCAAGCGTTCTGTGTCCAACGGCCTCACGGCCGATGGGCGTCGTACGGCTCCACACCGGAGCGGACAGGCAGTCGGGCGAAAGTCATTCAAAACCGGCGCCAGGCGCCAGGTGCCGCAGGCCAGCCGCTCCAGCGCTTCAGCGCTCGTACCACACAACATTGGCGTTAGTTTTGAGAAGCACGCGTGGTTCCGCACGCGGCGCACGGCTACTGCGAGCCGTACAGGTAGCGTGTTGCGCGACACGACACGCACATCGAACGACATGCAGTCTAGTCGGTAATGATCCTTCCGCAGGTTCACCTACGGAAACCTTGTTACGACTTTTACTTCCTCTAAATGATCAAGTTTGGTCATCTTTCCGGTAGCATCGGCAACGACAGAGTCAATGCCGCGTACCAGTCCGAAGACCTCACTAAATCATTCAATCGGTAGTAGCGACGGGCGGTGTGTACAAAGGGCAGGGACGTAATCAACGCGAGCTTATGACTCGCGCTTACTGGGAATTCCTCGTTCATGGGGAACAATTGCAAGCCCCAATCCCTAGCACGAAGGAGGTTCAGCGGGTTACCCCGACCTTTCGGCCTAGGAAGACACGCTGATTCCTTCAGTGTAGCGCGCGTGCGGCCCAGAACATCTAAGGGCATCACAGACCTGTTATTGCTCAATCTCGTGCGGCTAGAAGCCGCCTGTCCCTCTAAGAAGAAAAGTAATCGCTGACAGCACGAAGGATGTCACGCGACTAGTTAGCAGGCTAGAGTCTCGTTCGTTATCGGAATTAACCAGACAAATCGCTCCACCAACTAAGAACGGCCATGCACCACCACCCACCGAATCAAGAAAGAGCTATCAATCTGTCAATCCTTCCGGTGTCCGGGCCTGGTGAGGTTTCCCGTGTTGAGTCAAATTAAGCCGCAGGCTCCACTCCTGGTGGTGCCCTTCCGTCAATTCCTTTAAGTTTCAGCTTTGCAACCATACTTCCCCCGGAACCCAAAAGCTTTGGTTTCCCGGAGGCTGCCCGCCGAGTCATCGGAGGAACTGCGGCGGATCGCTGGCTGGCATCGTTTATGGTTAGAACTAGGGCGGTATCTGATCGCCTTCGAACCTCTAACTTTCGTTCTTGATTAATGAAAACATACTTGGCAAATGCTTTCGCTTCTGTTCGTCTTGCGACGATCCAAGAATTTCACCTCTAACGTCGCAATACGAATGCCCCCGCCTGTCCCTATTAATCATTACCTCGGGTTCCGAAAACCAACAAAATAGAACCGAGGTCCTATTCCATTATTCCATGCACACAGTATTCAGGCGGGCTTGCCTGCTTTAAGCACTCTAATTTGTTCAAAGTAAACGTGCCGGCCCACCGAGACACTCACTCAAGAGCACCCTGGTAGGATTGCAACGGGGTCCGCCTCGGGACGCACGAGCACGCACGAGGCGCGTCGCACGCCTTCGGCTCGCCCCACCGGCAGGACGTCCCACGATACATGCCAGTTAAACACCGACGGGCGGTGAACCAACAGCGTGGGACACAAATCCAACTACGAGCTTTTTAACCGCAACAACTTTAATATACGCTATTGGAGCTGGAATTACCGCGGCTGCTGGCACCAGACTTGCCCTCCAATAGATACTCGTTAAAGGATTTAAAGTGTACTCATTCCGATTACGGGGCCTCGGATGAGTCCCGTATCGTTATTTTTCGTCACTACCTCCCCGTGCCGGGAGTGGGTAATTTGCGCGCCTGCTGCCTTCCTTGGATGTGGTAGCCGTTTCTCAGGCTCCCTCTCCGGAATCGAACCCTGATTCCCCGTTACCCGTTACAACCATGGTAGGCGCAGAACCTACCATCGACAGTTGATAAGGCAGACATTTGAAAGATGCGTCGCCGGTACGAGGACCGTGCGATCAGCCCAAAGTTATTCAGAGTCACCAAGGCAAACGGACCGGACGAGCCGACCGATTGGTTTTGATCTAATAAAAGCGTCCCTTCCATCTCTGGTCGGGACTCTGTTTGCATGTATTAGCTCTAGAATTACCACAGTTATCCAAGTAACGTGGGTACGATCTAAGGAACCATAACTGATTTAATGAGCCATTCGCGGTTTCACCTTAATGCGGCTTGTACTGAGACATGCATGGCTTAATCTTTGAGACAAGCATATGACTACTGGCAGGATCAACCAGGGAGCTGCGTCAACTAGAGCTGAGCAGCCGGCCGCCCGGGAGTGTGTCCCGGGGGCCCGCGCGAACACGCAAGCGTCCGCTCAATTATTCTGCAAACAGGAGGAGGCTGAGCTCCCCTGCACAATACACCTCGAAACCCTCTCAGGTCCCGGCGGCGCGCAGCGCCGTCCTAAGTACTTGGTCGGGTTCGAGAGAGGCGCAATCGCCCGGAGTTTGGCGAGTAGACGCTTTAGGTGCGACCACCCGTGCTCCCAACTGAGCTTGCCGCTGCCGACAGAGGCCCGGGAGCGTGCTGTCGTGGCATTGCCGGCGGGAGACAACACGCGCCACCTACGGTGACCGGCAGCTCCAACGCCAGCGCCACAGAAGGACAAAAGCCCCACTTGGGTGCCGAAGCGAACTCTCCCAGCACAGCGCACGCGCCAACACGTCCGCACAGCTGCGATACAAACCACCTGCGAGAACCGCAGAGGCGACCGAGCAGCAGACGGCGTCGCGGCGCCGAGCGCCGGGCGGCGGCGCATCCTCAGCGCACACAGTCCTCAATCGGACCAGCACACTGCAGATGTCCACCGCGCTTCGCACCGGGCCCGCGAGGACCTACTTTGGCCGCACGGCGCCGCGTGCAGGGTGCGCCGGCGCGCAGCTGCGCCGCCTGCCGCCTCCGTCGGCCGGCGCGCCTGCCACTGGCCGCCCCCACCAGCCGGCTGTAGCGCGTGCGCCCACGCACCGCGCGGCCAGCACGCCGGGAGGCCCCCCCTCACCGGCCGGGGACGGTCCCACCCAGCCACCGCCGCGTATCGCTTCACACCCAGATGCCATTCACGTTCGTGGGCATGGTGGGTATCGCTGGAACAACCGGTTGGTAGCTCAACCGATCGTCGCCATCACTGATTCACCTCTAGCGAGAACAACCGCACCACAACGGTTTACCAGTTGTTCATTTGCATAACGTCACCAGCAAACGTAGGCGTCCATCGCCATTTGCAAATTCAACGATTGTTGCATGCCTGTGTCAGGTGTCACGACACACTATGTCTGCCCACATACACGCAACAACATGTGCACGCTTCGCGAACACGTGGAAGGTGGCCCCCGTACGTATGCGATGTCCATTGCGCGAACGACTGTCAACCGGCCTCTGTCGCATGTCGCAGATGTGGAACGCAGTGCACCATGCTATCACGGTGTGTGAGAAGAGACGACTACGTCTGACAACACGCGCCACTACATCAACAGACGGCTCATGCTGATCGCCATCCAGGGCATACCACACTGCAATCCAGCTCTTATAGGGAGACGACACGTAGCTGAGTGCACAACATTTGGACCGCATGGTTCGCCGTTGTTGGCGCAGTCGTTGTACGGTCACATGTACCACGATGTATCATTCAGTACATGAGGACCAATGTGCAGTACAGTGTGTGATTTGGACGTACAACATCAGCGGACAGTTGACACAGGCCGTACCACAGCGTAGGCTAAGTGCTTCGCACATGCGAATGCCAATGAACAACTGCAAATGCCAATGAACAACTGCAAAGGGCATTGAGCATGTACGTCCTGCTGCCATCCACATTACAGTGTATAGCTGCAAGGTGTTTAACATGAAGCGATACACTGGGGACCGGGCAGTGCGAGTAGCAAACTATATTGCGGGGGTTGCAGTTAGGCAACACTACACTAATTTAACGCGTCGTATGACAATTACAGAGCAGGTTAAGGCCCAACGTGTGTTGGGTTAAGGCCCAACGTGTGTTGGGTTAAGGCCCAACGTGTGTTGGGTTAAGGCCCAACGTGTGTTGGGTTAAGGCCCAACGTGTGTTGGGTTAAGGCCCAACGTGTGTTGGGTTAAGGCCCAACGTGTGTTGGGTTAAGGCCCAACGTGTGTTGGGTTAAGGCCCAACGTGTGTTGGGTTAAGGCCCAACGTGTGTTGGGTTAAGGCCCAACGTGTGTTGGGTTACGTTAAGGGGCAATGTGGGTTACGTTAAGGGGCAATGTGGGTTACGTTAAGGGGCAATGTGGGTTACGTTACGGCGCAATATAGGTTACGTTAAGGCGCAATATCGGTTACGTTAAGGCGCAATACAGATTACGTTAAGGCGCAATACAGGTTACGTTAAGGCGCAATACAGGTTACGTTAAGGCGCAATACAGGTTACGTTAAGGCGCAATACAGGTTACGTTAAGGCGCAATGCAGGTTACGTTAAGGCGCAATGCAGGTTACGTTAAGGCGCAATACAGGTTACGTTAAGGCGCAATACAGGTTACGTTAAGGCGCAATACAGGTTACGTTAAGGCGCAATACAGGTTACGTTAAGGCGCAATACAGGTTACGTTAAGGCGCAATACAGGTTACGTTAAGGCGCAATACAGGTTACGTTAAGGCGCAATACAGGTTACGTTAAGGCGCAATACAGGTTACGTTAAGGCGCAATACAGGTTACGTTAAGGCGCAATACAGGTTACGTTAAGGCGCAATACAGGTTACGTTAAGGCGCAATACAGGTTACGTTAAGGCGCAATACAGGTTACGTTAAGGCGCAATACAGGTTACGTTAAGGCGCAATACAGGTTACGTTAAGGCGCAATACAGGTTAGGTTAAGGCGCAATACAGGTTAGGTTAAGGTACGACATAGGTTAGGTTAAGGTACGACATAGGTTAGGTTAAGGTACGACATAGGTTAGGTTAAGGTACGACATAGGTTAGGTTAAGGTACGACATAGGTTAGGTTAAGGTACGACATAGGTTAGGTTAAGGTACGACATAGGTTAGGTTAAGGTACGACATAGGTTAGGTTAAGGTACGACATAGGTTAGGTTAAGGTACGACATAGGTTAGGTTAAGGTACGACATAGGTTAGGTTAAGGTACGACATAGGTTAGGTTAAGGTACGACATAGGTTAGGTTAAGGTACGACATAGGTTAGGTTAAGGTACGACATAGGTTAGGTTAAGGTACGACATAGGTTAGGTTAAGGTACGACATAGGTTAGGTTAAGGTACGACATAGGTTAGGTTAAGGTACGACATAGGTTAGGTTAAGGTACGACATAGGTTAGGTTAAGGTACGACATAGGTTAGGTTAAGGTACGACATAGGTTAGGTTAAGGTACGACATAGGTTAGGTTAAGGTACGACATAGGTTAGGTTAAGGTACGACATAGGTTAGGTTAAGGTACGACATAGGTTAGGTTAAGGTACGACATAGGTTAGGTTAAGGTACGACATAGGTTAGGTTAAGGTACGACATAGGTTAGGTTAAGGTACGACATAGGTTAGGTTAAGGTACGACATAGGTTAGGTTACGGTACGACATAGGTTAGGTTACGGTACGACATAGGTTAGGTTACGGTACGACATAGGTTAGGTTACGGTACGACATAGGTTAGGTTACGGTACGACATAGGTTAGGTTACGGTACGACATAGGTTAGGTTACGGTACGACATAGGTTAGGTTACGGTACGACATAGGTTAGGTTACGGTACGACATAGGTTAGGTTACGGTACGATATAGGTTAGGTTACGGTACGATATAGGTTAGGTTAAGGTACACATTGTTGTAAGGAAAGGTTTAATGGGGGGCGGGGCGGGGCGGCCGGTTTGTTGATTGTGATTATAGTAAGTGGATGCCTGCGGCATCATCTGATTTGCCACGTCAGGATGCACCTTTGGCTCATGACAGGCGGCGCTCTCATTCCATGCTTGTGGCAGACCTGTGTCTTTCATTCCTGCCATTGTTTGTGTGCTGTGAGAGGAGGCAGTATTGTGATGTTGGGTGCACCCCTGTGTAGGACATGTGTGGGTGTTGGTGGCTTGGCTGAGCAATGGTGGTTGTCGGGTGGGTGGGATATTCTGTTTTCTGAGTGGACCTCCCAGTCTGGTTATGACAGTGTGGATTGTCTAATGTGGCGGAGAGGATGCACTGGGTGTTGTTCCATGCTGGTGCTTACATATTGTCTGTGTGCGTGTTACAGGCAGAGAGTAGTGCGTGATAAGGGTGTGTGGCTGACGTGTGGTTGTGATTGTGAGCAGAGTCTTTCAGCATGTATACGGACAGTTGTATACATTATCTGTATTCTGATGGCTCTATCTATTACTAATCAGCGCCGTGTATACGTTTAATCCGGTTCCAGTCGAAACTGTTGTATCTCTGTACATTAGTGACACGGCGAGCCCGCTATGTAGTTACTCGTCTCGGCAGCTTCCACCGGTGTATGGCAAATGATTATAAGGAATCAGTCTAGTCGTCAATACCGATGGTGTGACGTCACATGTCTGGGGTGGGGGACGCTGCGCCCTTCCGGTGGGTCATGGCCTAGAAAGACTCTTCCCACGCAGGGGGGCGTGGACTGTCATTGACTCTTCCAGGTAATATACTTGCCGTACGTTCTTGCGACTGCGAGTGCAACGCTCACCGGTACCGACATGGATGGAGCGCCTCCTAGCTGACCGCTCAGCATCGGCATTCGTACAGAGAGCAACGCGGTCGCGTCTCTAGCTCGTAACTGGTACAGCCCGCAGCTCATGTATAGGGACAGCGGGAATGTCGCATATTGGAGATAACTCTTCATGAAACGCATGTTATAGGGGTGGATTGCACATTGCGACTGCGGGAAAAGTCCGCCGTTCATCCGCTGGAGTTGCGAGTTGGGCGGTTGGAGTGGGGCGCAGGTGGAGTGATTGCCGGTCCACGATTTCGTGCGGCAGAGGCGCTGGCGTTGGGGTGCTGTGGTCGACAGAGGACGCAGGCTTTGTGGGTGGGGTCGAAAGATGGGCACTGTGGGCCCATCGATGTCTTGGTCGGCTTGGCGTCTCATAGATGGCGGTATCGTCGTTGCAGGACGTCATGCCGCGGGAGACCTACAGATGGCGCTGTGTTTTGTGGTGCGCTCGACATGGCGGACGTAGTGTTGT
>NW_025726752.1:770000-775000 GCF_021461395.2 Schistocerca americana
TTAATATACGCTATTGGAGCTGGAATTACCGCGGCTGCTGGCACCAGACTTGCCCTCCAATAGATACTCGTTAAAGGATTTAAAGTGTACTCATTCCGATTACGGGGCCTCGGATGAGTCCCGTATCGTTATTTTTCGTCACTACCTCCCCGTGCCGGGAGTGGGTAATTTGCGCGCCTGCTGCCTTCCTTGGATGTGGTATCCGTTTCTCAGGCTCCCTCTCCGGAATCGAACCCTGATTCCCCGTTACCCGTTACAACCATGGTAGGCGCAGAACCTACCATCGACAGTTGATAAGGCAGACATTTGAAAGATGCGTCGCCGGTACGAGGACCGTGCGATCAGCCCAAAGTTATTCAGAGTCACCAAGGCAAACGGACCGGACGAGCCGACCGATTGGTTTTGATCTAATAAAAGCGTCCCTTCCATCTCTGGTCGGGACTCTGTTTGCATGTATTAGCTCTAGAATTACCACAGTTATCCAAGTAACGTGGGTACGATCTAAGGAACCATAACTGATTTAATGAGCCATTCGCGGTTTCACCTTAATGCGGCTTGTACTGAGACATGCATGGCTTAATCTTTGAGACAAGCATATGACTACTGGCAGGATCAACCAGGGAGCTGCGTCAACTAGAGCTGAGCAGCCGGCCGCCCGGGAGTGTGTCCCGGGGGCCCGCGCGAACACGCAAGCGTCCGCTCAATTATTCTGCAAACAGGAGGAGGCTGAGCTCCCCTGCACAATACACCTCGAAACCCTCTCAGGTCCCGGCGGCGCGCAGCGCCGTCCTAAGTACTTGGTCGGGTTCGAGAGAGGCGCAATCGCCCGGAGTTTGGCGAGTAGACGCTTTAGGTGCGACCACCCGTGCTCCCAACTGAGCTTGCCGCTGCCGACAGAGGCCCGGGAGCGTGCTGTCGTGGCATTGCCGGCGGGAGACAACACGCGCCACCTACGGTGACCGGCAGCTCCAACGCCAGCGCCACAGAAGGACAAAAGCCCCACTTGGGTGCCGAAGCGAACTCTCCCAGCACAGCGCACGCGCCAACACGTCCGCACAGCTGCGATACAAACCACCTGCGAGAACCGCAGAGGCGACCGAGCAGCAGACGGCGTCGCGGCGCCGAGCGCCGGGCGGCGGCGCATCCTCAGCGCACACAGTCCTCAATCGGACCAGCACACTGCAGATGTCCACCGCGCTTCGCACCGGGCCCGCGAGGACCTACTTTGGCCGCACGGCGCCGCGTGCAGGGTGCGCCGGCGCGCAGCTGCGCCGCCTGCCGCCTCCGTCGGCCGGCGCGCCTGCCACTGGCCGCCCCCACCAGCCGGCTGTAGCGCGTGCGCCCACGCACCGCGCGGCCAGCACGCCGGGAGGCCCCCCCTCACCGGCCGGGGACGGTCCCACCCAGCCACCGCCGCGTATCGCTTCACACCCAGATGCCATTCACGTTCGTGGGCATGGTGGGTATCGCTGGAACAACCGGTTGGTAGCTCAACCGATCGTCGCCATCACTGATTCACCTCTAGCGAGAACAACCGCACCACAACGGTTTACCAGTTGTTCATTTGCATAACGTCACCAGCAAACGTAGGCGTCCATCGCCATTTGCAAATTCAACGATTGTTGCATGCCTGTGTCAGGTGTCACGACACACTATGTCTGCCCACATACACGCAACAACATGTGCACGCTTCGCGAACACGTGGAAGGTGGCCCCCGTACGTATGCGATGTCCATTGCGCGAACGACTGTCAACCGGCCTCTGTCGCATGTCGCAGATGTGGAACGCAGTGCACCATGCTATCACGGTGTGTGAGAAGAGACGACTACGTCTGACAACACGCGCCACTACATCAACAGACGGCTCATGCTGATCGCCATCCAGGGCATACCACACTGCAATCCAGCTCTTATAGGGAGACGACACGTAGCTGAGTGCACAACATTTGGACCGCATGGTTCGCCGTTGTTGGCGCAGTCGTTGTACGGTCACATGTACCACGATGTATCATTCAGTACATGAGGACCAATGTGCAGTACAGTGTGTGATTTGGACGTACAACATCAGCGGACAGTTGACACAGGCCGTACCACAGCGTAGGCTAAGTGCTTCGCACATGCGAATGCCAATGAACAACTGCAAATGCCAATGAACAACTGCAAAGGGCATTGAGCATGTACGTCCTGCTGCCATCCACATTACAGTGTATAGCTGCAAGGTGTTTAACATGAAGCGATACACTGGGGACCGGGCAGTGCGAGTAGCAAACTATATTGCGGGGGTTGCAGTTAGGCAACACTACACTAATTTAACGCGTCGTATGACAATTACAGAGCAGGTTAAGGCCCAACGTGTGTTGGGTTAAGGCCCAACGTGTGTTGGGTTAAGGCCCAACGTGTGTTGGGTTAAGGCCCAACGTGTGTTGGGTTAAGGCCCAACGTGTGTTGGGTTAAGGCCCAACGTGTGTTGGGTTAAGGCCCAACGTGTGTTGGGTTAAGGCCCAACGTGTGTTGGGTTAAGGCCCAACGTGTGTTGGGTTAAGGCCCAACGTGTGTTGGGTTAAGGCCCAACGTGTGTTGGGTTAAGGCCCAACGTGTGTTGGGTTACGTTAAGGGGCAATGTGGGTTACGTTAAGGGGCAATGTGGGTTACGTTAAGGGGCAATGTGGGTTACGTTACGGCGCAATATAGGTTACGTTACGGCGCAATATAGGTTACGTTAAGGCGCAATATCGGTTACGTTAAGGCGCAATACAGGTTACGTTAAGGCGCAATACAGGTTACGTTAAGGCGCAATACAGGTTACGTTAAGGCGCAATACAGGTTACGTTAAGGCGCAATACAGGTTACGTTAAGGCGCAATGCAGGTTACGTTAAGGCGCAATACAGGTTACGTTAAGGCGCAATACAGGTTACGTTAAGGCGCAATACAGGTTACGTTAAGGCGCAATACAGGTTACGTTAAGGCGCAATACAGGTTACGTTAAGGCGCAATACAGGTTACGTTAAGGCGCAATACAGGTTACGTTAAGGCGCAATACAGGTTACGTTAAGGCGCAATACAGGTTACGTTAAGGCGCAATACAGGTTACGTTAAGGCGCAATACAGGTTACGTTAAGGCGCAATACAGGTTACGTTAAGGCGCAATACAGGTTACGTTAAGGCGCAATACAGGTTACGTTAAGGCGCAATACAGGTTACGTTAAGGCGCAATACAGGTTACGTTAAGGCGCAATACAGGTTACGTTAAGGCGCAATACAGGTTACGTTAAGGCGCAATACAGGTTAGGTTAAGGCGCAATACAGGTTAGGTTAAGGCGCAATACAGGTTAGGTTAAGGTACGACATAGGTTAGGTTAAGGTACGACATAGGTTAGGTTAAGGTACGACATAGGTTAGGTTAAGGTACGACATAGGTTAGGTTAAGGTACGACATAGGTTAGGTTAAGGTACGACATAGGTTAGGTTAAGGTACGACATAGGTTAGGTTAAGGTACGACATAGGTTAGGTTAAGGTACGACATAGGTTAGGTTAAGGTACGACATAGGTTAGGTTAAGGTACGACATAGGTTAGGTTAAGGTACGACATAGGTTAGGTTAAGGTACGACATAGGTTAGGTTAAGGTACGACATAGGTTAGGTTAAGGTACGACATAGGTTAGGTTAAGGTACGACATAGGTTAGGTTAAGGTACGACATAGGTTAGGTTAAGGTACGACATAGGTTAGGTTAAGGTACGACATAGGTTAGGTTAAGGTACGACATAGGTTAGGTTAAGGTACGACATAGGTTAGGTTAAGGTACGACATAGGTTAGGTTAAGGTACGACATAGGTTAGGTTAAGGTACGACATAGGTTAGGTTAAGGTACGACATAGGTTAGGTTACGGTACGACATAGGTTAGGTTACGGTACGACATAGGTTAGGTTACGGTACGACATAGGTTAGGTTACGGTACGACATAGGTTAGGTTACGGTACGACATAGGTTAGGTTACGGTACGACATAGGTTAGGTTACGGTACGACATAGGTTAGGTTACGGTACGATATAGGTTAGGTTACGGTACGATATAGGTTAGGTTAAGGTACACATTGTTGTAAGGAAAGGTTTAATGGGGGGCGGGGCGGGGCGGCCGGTTTGTTGATTGTGATTATAGTAAGTGGATGCCTGCGGCATCATCTGATTTGCCACGTCAGGATGCACCTTTGGCTCATGACAGGCGGCGCTCTCATTCCATGCTTGTGGCAGACCTGTGTCTTTCATTCCTGCCATTGTTTGTGTGCTGTGAGAGGAGGCAGTATTGTGATGTTGGGTGCACCCCTGTGTAGGACATGTGTGGGTGTTGGTGGCTTGGCTGAGCAATGGTGGTTGTCGGGTGGGTGGGATATTCTGTTTTCTGAGTGGACCTCCCAGTCTGGTTATGACAGTGTGGATTGTCTAATGTGGCGGAGAGGATGCACTGGGTGTTGTTCCATGCTGGTGCTTACATATTGTCTGTGTGCGTGTTACAGGCAGAGAGTAGTGCGTGATAAGGGTGTGTGGCTGACGTGTGGTTGTGATTGTGAGCAGAGTCTTTCAGCATGTATACGGACAGTTGTATACATTATCTGTATTCTGATGGCTCTATCTATTACTAATCAGCGCCGTGTATACGTTTAATCCGGTTCCAGTCGAAACTGTTGTATCTCTGTACATTAGTGACACGGCGAGCCCGCTATGTAGTTACTCGTCTCGGCAGCTTCCACCGGTGTATGGCAAATGATTATAAGGAATCAGTCTAGTCGTCAATACCGATGGTGTGACGTCACATGTCTGGGGTGGGGGACGCTGCGCCCTTCCGGTGGGTCATGGCCTAGAAAGACTCTTCCCACGCAGGGGGGCGTGGACTGTCATTGACTCTTCCAGGTAATATACTTGCCGTACGTTCTTGCGACTGCGAGTGCAACGCTCACCGGTACCGACATGGATGGAGCGCCTCCTAGCTGACCGCTCAGCAT
>NW_025726752.1:782500-785337 GCF_021461395.2 Schistocerca americana
AAGTGTACTCATTCCGATTACGGGGCCTCGGATGAGTCCCGTATCGTTATTTTTCGTCACTACCTCCCCGTGCCGGGAGTGGGTAATTTGCGCGCCTGCTGCCTTCCTTGGATGTGGTAGCCGTTTCTCAGGCTCCCTCTCCGGAATCGAACCCTGATTCCCCGTTACCCGTTACAACCATGGTAGGCGCAGAACCTACCATCGACAGTTGATAAGGCAGACATTTGAAAGATGCGTCGCCGGTACGAGGACCGTGCGATCAGCCCAAAGTTATTCAGAGTCACCAAGGCAAACGGACCGGACGAGCCGACCGATTGGTTTTGATCTAATAAAAGCGTCCCTTCCATCTCTGGTCGGGACTCTGTTTGCATGTATTAGCTCTAGAATTACCACAGTTATCCAAGTAACGTGGGTACGATCTAAGGAACCATAACTGATTTAATGAGCCATTCGCGGTTTCACCTTAATGCGGCTTGTACTGAGACATGCATGGCTTAATCTTTGAGACAAGCATATGACTACTGGCAGGATCAACCAGGGAGCTGCGTCAACTAGAGCTGAGCAGCCGGCCGCCCGGGAGTGTGTCCCGGGGGCCCGCGCGAACACGCAAGCGTCCGCTCAATTATTCTGCAAACAGGAGGAGGCTGAGCTCCCCTGCACAATACACCTCGAAACCCTCTCAGGTCCCGGCGGCGCGCAGCGCCGTCCTAAGTACTTGGTCGGGTTCGAGAGAGGCGCAATCGCCCGGAGTTTGGCGAGTAGACGCTTTAGGTGCGACCACCCGTGCTCCCAACTGAGCTTGCCGCTGCCGACAGAGGCCCGGGAGCGTGCTGTCGTGGCATTGCCGGCGGGAGACAACACGCGCCACCTACGGTGACCGGCAGCTCCAACGCCAGCGCCACAGAAGGACAAAAGCCCCACTTGGGTGCCGAAGCGAACTCTCCCAGCACAGCGCACGCGCCAACACGTCCGCACAGCTGCGATACAAACCACCTGCGAGAACCGCAGAGGCGACCGAGCAGCAGACGGCGTCGCGGCGCCGAGCGCCGGGCGGCGGCGCATCCTCAGCGCACACAGTCCTCAATCGGACCAGCACACTGCAGATGTCCACCGCGCTTCGCACCGGGCCCGCGAGGACCTACTTTGGCCGCACGGCGCCGCGTGCAGGGTGCGCCGGCGCGCAGCTGCGCCGCCTGCCGCCTCCGTCGGCCGGCGCGCCTGCCACTGGCCGCCCCCACCAGCCGGCTGTAGCGCGTGCGCCCACGCACCGCGCGGCCAGCACGCCGGGAGGCCCCCCCTCACCGGCCGGGGACGGTCCCACCCAGCCACCGCCGCGTATCGCTTCACACCCAGATGCCATTCACGTTCGTGGGCATGGTGGGTATCGCTGGAACAACCGGTTGGTAGCTCAACCGATCGTCGCCATCACTGATTCACCTCTAGCGAGAACAACCGCACCACAACGGTTTACCAGTTGTTCATTTGCATAACGTCACCAGCAAACGTAGGCGTCCATCGCCATTTGCAAATTCAACGATTGTTGCATGCCTGTGTCAGGTGTCACGACACACTATGTCTGCCCACATACACGCAACAACATGTGCACGCTTCGCGAACACGTGGAAGGTGGCCCCCGTACGTATGCGATGTCCATTGCGCGAACGACTGTCAACCGGCCTCTGTCGCATGTCGCAGATGTGGAACGCAGTGCACCATGCTATCACGGTGTGTGAGAAGAGACGACTACGTCTGACAACACGCGCCACTACATCAACAGACGGCTCATGCTGATCGCCATCCAGGGCATACCACACTGCAATCCAGCTCTTATAGGGAGACGACACGTAGCTGAGTGCACAACATTTGGACCGCATGGTTCGCCGTTGTTGGCGCAGTCGTTGTACGGTCACATGTACCACGATGTATCATTCAGTACATGAGGACCAATGTGCAGTACAGTGTGTGATTTGGACGTACAACATCAGCGGACAGTTGACACAGGCCGTACCACAGCGTAGGCTAAGTGCTTCGCACATGCGAATGCCAATGAACAACTGCAAATGCCAATGAACAACTGCAAAGGGCATTGAGCATGTACGTCCTGCTGCCATCCACATTACAGTGTATAGCTGCAAGGTGTTTAACATGAAGCGATACACTGGGGACCGGGCAGTGCGAGTAGCAAACTATATTGCGGGGGTTGCAGTTAGGCAACACTACACTAATTTAACGCGTCGTATGACAATTACAGAGCAGGTTAAGGCCCAACGTGTGTTGGGTTAAGGCCCAACGTGTGTTGGGTTAAGGCCCAACGTGTGTTGGGTTAAGGCCCAACGTGTGTTGGGTTAAGGCCCAACGTGTGTTGGGTTAAGGCCCAACGTGTGTTGGGTTAAGGCCCAACGTGTGTTGGGTTAAGGCCCAACGTGTGTTGGGTTAAGGCCCAACGTGTGTTGGGTTAAGGCCCAACGTGTGTTGGGTTAAGGCCCAACGTGTGTTGGGTTACGTTAAGGGGCAATGTGGGTTACGTTAAGGGGCAATGTGGGTTACGTTAAGGGGCAATGTGGGTTACGTTACGGCGCAATATAGGTTACGTTACGGCGCAATATAGGTTACGTTAAGGCGCAATATCGGTTACGTTAAGGCGCAATACAGGTTACGTTAAGGCGCAATACAGGTTACGTTAAGGCGCAATACAGGTTACGTTAAGGCGCAATACAGGTTACGTTAAGGCGCAATACAGGTTACGTTAAGGCGCAATGCAGGTTACGTTAAGGCGCAATACAGGTTACGTTAAGGCGCAATACAGGTTACGTTAAGGCGCAATACAGGTTACGTTA